>NW_024412394.1:1755428-1877113 GCF_014898765.1 Herpailurus yagouaroundi | reverse complement strand
AAAAAAAAAAAAGAGAGAAGACTAAAAAAAGAGTCATCGTGAACCCACAGAGTAGAAGATATTTGTAATACATGTATGTAACCAAGGACTTGTTTTTAGGATAAAGAACTTCTACAAATTAATAAGAAAAAGACAAAGAACCTAAGAGATAACTAGGAAAAATACTTGTATCAATATTTTATTAATCAAGATATTCAAAATTCCTACAAACCAACCATCAAGAAAATGCAAATTAAAATCATAATGTGATACAATTACACACCTATCAGATGGCTAAAATTAAAACATAAAAAATACTAAGTGCTAGCAACTGGAACTCTTATGCACTGCTAGTAGGAAAAGTGGTACAAGCACTTTGGAAAACTGTCTAGCAGTATCTACTAAAGCAGAACACACACACGCACAGCCTATGACCCTGCGGCTCTACTGCTGGACATATATAAAACAGAAATGTGTCCACCAAGAGATAAGTACCAGAATACTCACAGGAGCACTATGCTTTTTTCTTACATGTGTTTAATTTTCATACAGAAAAATTCATTCTTTGTGGTGCCCAGCTCTAGGGTTTTCACAAATGCATACAGACCACCACAGTCATGATGGAGATAGTTCCACATGGCAACAGTACACTTAATAGCCAGAAACTACAAACAAACCAAATGTCCATTTACAACAGCACTGGACAGACTGTGGCATGTACTGGAATAATGTAAGTAATGAGGATGGATGAACTACAAATATGTGTAATGATATGGATGGCTCTCACAAACACCATGTTGAGCTGAAGAAGCTAGACACAAATGATGACATACTATACGGTTACATTTACATAACTTTAAAACTAGGGAAACTAATGTATGGTGTTACAAATCACAATGAAAGTGATCCTTGGGGTGGATATAACTAGAAAGGCCACAGGAGACTTCTAGGATTCTGGAAGTTAGTAGTCTGTTTCTTGATGTGTTAACTTTGTAAAGAATCACTCAACTATTATATACACATGACTTGTGTTCTTCAATATGGTACACTTCAATATAATTTACCAAAAAACTACACTGAAACACCATGTGTCATCTATTAGATTAGGCAAAAATCCTAAAGCCTGACAATATTCTCTATTGACAAGTCTCTGGAAAAACAAGAACTAGTACACAATGCTGATGGGAACATAAAATTATATCCTTATAGAAGGTAATTCAGCAATTACTATTAAAATTATACATACATTTTCCCTTTAACCCACGAGTCCCACTTCTAGGAATCTATCCCAAAATATGCTGGCAAAAAAGGGAGAAACACCCCAAATGTCCCTCAACTGATGAATGGATAAATAAAATGTGGTATATCTATCCATACAATAAAATATTATTTTCTCACAAGAAGGAATAAAGTAGTGATAGTGCTAAAATACATCTAAACCTTGAAAATATTATGCTAAGTGAAAGAAGCCAGCTATAAGAGACTACAGAGTAAATGATTCCATTTATAGGATGATCAGAATGATGATCAGAATAGATACAGAAAGTACATTAATGGTCACCTAGGACTAAGGCAAGGGACAATGAGGAGTGACTGCTAATAGGTAGTATGGGGTTTGTTTGGGTGATTAAAAATTGATTGTGGTTATAGTTGTACAACCTGGAGTAAATTCTAAAAACAATTGAACTATACACTACAAATGGATGAATTCTATGGTATGTGAATTATATTTCGATAAAATGGTTTTTAAAATATGTTGGAAGGGGCACCTGGGTGGCTCAGTCAGTTAAGCTTCCGGCTCTTGGTTTAGGCTCAGGTCATGATCTCATGGTTTGTGGGTTTGAGCCCCGCGTTGGGCTCCACACTGCCAGTATGGCGCTTGCCTGCAATTCTTTCTTCCTCTGTCTCTCTGCCCCTCCCCGGCTCGCTCACTCTCTCTCTCTCTCTCTCTCTCAAAATAAATAAATAAATTTTAAAAAATAGAGTTAAAATATGCTGGAAAAATACTAAGTGACTCATGAACAAGGTCATTTATTGCTGCACTATTTGTAACAGCAAGAAAACTAGAAATAATTCAAATATCTATCAATAGAGAACAGGCTATAGAAACTATGATGCCTCCTGAAAATATTTTGAGTATTCTGTAGATTCAAAAACAAATGGGGGGGCGGGGGGTGCCTGGCTGGCTCAGATGGCAGAACATGCAACTCTTGATCTCGGGTCATGAATTCAAGCCCCACACTGGACATAAAGCCTACTTAAAAAAAAAAAGAAAAAAAAGGAATAAGGAATGTTGCTCTATATACTTCTATAGACTGATCTCCAGGATATGTTTTTAAAAGAAAAAACAATGTGGAAAGTGTTTATGGTATGCAGTATTTTATGTAAGAAAGGGGACAACACAAACATACATACGTATAACATATCTTGTTTTATGGTTTTAACTTTGGTACTTTAACTTTTTATTTTATATAATTAAAAAATAAATTTAAAAACAATTTAAAATTTTTAAACAAACTGATATAAAATTCCTGGAAGACAGCATAAGAGAAAACCTCGATGACCTTGAGTACAGCAATGACTTTATTTATTTTTTGGAAGAGTTCAAGTGGGGAAGGAGAAGAGAGAGGGGGACAGGGGATCCAAAGTGGGCTCTGTGCTGACAGGTTGACAGCAGCAAGCCCGATGTGGGGCTCAAACTCACAAACTGTGAGATCAATGACCTGAGCCGAAGTCAGATGCTCAACCAACTGAACCACTCAGGTGCCCCAAAAAGGTTGTTTTTTAAATGTTTATTTATTTGTTTTTGGGAGAGAGCGAGAAAGCGGGGGAGGGGCAGAGAGAGGGGTAGAAAAAAAGGGGGTGGGGAGAGTCTCTGCTATCAGCGCAGAGACCAACGGGGGCTTGAACTCACTAACCGTGAGATCATGACTTGAGCCAAAACCAAGAGTCAGACACTCAACCAACTGAGCTATCCAGGCACCCCAAAAGCTTTTGTTTTTTAGTAAAAGTTGATATGGAACAGTTAATATATTGGAAATAATGGGGCCATTAGCAACTAACCTCTGTCCTGAAGCGAGGGCAATGGGAGACTGTCCATTGGGGGGCCGAGGCTCCTCACATGTCTTCATCTCCACCTCTACCTTATCCAGACACTGAAATAAAAGCCACGAAGAGCTAAGCATCTGCACAAAAACCCACACAGCACACGCTGCGGATTACCCATCTCTATACTCTAATGCCTAGTTGAGTGCTGTGCCCACAGTGGGCACACATTAAATGTCTGTCGAATGAATGAACAAACTGAAACACAAAGACAGGCCTCATCTTCCCTCTTCCATGTCCAGTAGCAGCAGAACTCCATGACAAGTATGGGATTAGCTCATAGCAGAAAACTAAAACATAAATCCAAGTTACAGAGATTACTATTCCTGGAGATTCCACTCTTTGAGTAAAGGCATGCATGGATCAGGGCTTTCACTGATGAAGGGCTTTCAGTTGATAATCACCCGATAGTCAACATCAACTACATTTCTCATTTTTCCTCTGTCAGGATTCTAAAGGAAATGTAAAAGTAGAACCTGGGTAGCAAATTTGTTATAAAAAACAAAAAGCAAAACAAGCAACTCAGGACTCCTGGGTCTTGTGTCTCAATGCTAACATTATACCTCATAGCAATACCAGAATAAGCCCAGACAGTAGTCACTCTGTCTGAGAGAGAAGCTGACAAGCCAGAAAGAGCAATCATCACTCCCAAAAAAGATAGCCTATCAGGACTCCTCCCCATCTTCTCTCAGATCTTTTAAAACCTGACCCCAGTCATCCCCATGTGATTACTTGCAATCAAGAAAAGCCATTACCAAGCATATGGGATGTGTCTTCAACTTTGTCCACTGGATCTGAAAGAAGAAAGCAAAGACTCAGGGCTGTGGGAGCTGTCCCTCAATAAAGCATGCCTGTTGGCCAAGGACAGCAACAGCACTCTGACCCCCAATCTCACCCGGATGGAGGCCCTGTTGCAGTAGACCCGAGTGATGGCTAACCAGGTGGGCAGCTCCAGCACATTCTGTAGAACCTCTTCATCTAGCTCCAGGTTCGTCAGCTGACCCTCCCCTTTCAGAGTGCTCAAATTGATTTTGTCTGGGGAAAGATTCTTGGTGAACCTGAAAAGAGTAAAAATAAGAACCTATTATTTCTATGGAAATCCACTAAATGGGCATTATAGCCAATAACGTTTTTTAGTTTGGAGAAAAGAGAAAGTTACAGAACAAATGTTGACTAATGACCACACTGTCTCTGTGCCAAGTAAGATGTTAGGTGAGACCTATCATTCTACTCACGATTGTATCACCTTTTTACTCAAGTGATTCTGGAGAAATGGCTATAGCAGTGGCAATATAGACTTTTGATATTTCTGAATCCCCACATAAAAACAGAGCAACTAGATAGCAACACCAGAAGCCCACGGATAACACTTATAACAAAACTAGAAGACAAAGCAGCCTCATAAACCCCCACATAAAGCAAGAGGGAAAAAGCATCAATAGCCACAAGACATATGTGCTATAAGCAGCTGTGAAAATCAACATGAAAGCAATAAGTCATCTGACAAACCAAAGAACAGAAGAACTACAAGATAACCAAGTTTTAAATGAAAAGCAACGTGGGCCAATTTGATCATAGCAGTTGAAATTAGTGGGGTGTAGTCAACTGCAAGGGGTCCCCAGTGAGGTCCAAAGGACCTGGAGCAGGCTAGCCCTATAAACTCAGGAAACTAATCAAGGTTCCTTCTTAGGACACAGCACCCATGTTGAAAAGAAACTGTTGGGAGAGGAATCCAAACTGAGCAAGATAGGGAAAACAAATGAAGAAAAGAGATTGTACAAACAAAAGTGGGGGGGGGGGCTAGGTGGAGAGTAGACAGACCAGGATATCTCAGAAAGCAAATTAGATTTCTAACACTACTTGAAACAGACGAGGGAGCTCTATGAAGTTAGAATGTGAGACGGGGGCACCTGGGTGGCTCAGTCGGTTAAGCGTCCAACTCTTGATTTTGGCTCAGGTTGTGGTTGGTGGGATCATGCTGCAGGTCAGGCTTTGCGGTGACAGCACAAAGCCTGCTTGGGATTCTCTCTCTCTGCCCCTCCTTCCCCACCCCCGTCTCAAAAATAAACTTTTTTTTTTTTTTTATATATGAAATTTATTGTCAAATTGGTTTCCATACAACACCCAGTGCTCATCCCAAAAGGTGCCCTCCTCAATACCCATCACCCACCCTCTCCTCCCTCCCACCCCCCATCAACCCTCAGTTTGCTCTCAGTTCTCAACAGTCTCTTATGCTTTGGCTCTCTCCCACTCTAACCTCTTTTTTTTTTTTTTCCTTCCCCTCCCCCATGGGTTCCTGTTAAGTTTCTCAGGATCCACATAAGAGTGAAACCATATGGTATCTGTCTTTCTCTGTATGGCTTATTTCACTTAGCATCACACTCTCCAGTTCCATCCACGTTGCTACAAAAGGCCATATTTCATTTTTTCTCATTGCCACGTAGTATTCCATAGTGTGAAATGGTAATAGGCTAATTGTTGGCTTGTTAAGTATAGTCAAATGAAACCCCAGACCCTTACACATCCCTTTACTCATGTGACAAAAGAACAACTCCCTCACCTATAGTCCTGCCAAAGTAAATGAACCTAAATCTCATCATGCTACTAGGTCCAGTTGCGAATTTGCAGGAAATACAGAGGACAGAGAAAAAACGCTGAACTGCACCATAAGCGTGCAATCAGCAAAATACAGACCATAGGAAACTCTACAGGTCAAGTGGCCTGGACATAATTCACACAGGCCAGTCTTCTCATTATTCCATGCTCACTGTCTCCAGTCTGCTCACGTGTTCTTGCCACCCCTTTCCTGGAGCATCATTATCACAGTCTGCCGTGCCAGGCCCAATGCAAGACTTCTCACTGAGGCTTTCCTTCCCCAACTGCTGCAACTCACATTAAACTTTTTTTTTCTACATCTCTAGAATCTGTTACACACATTTAAGTCATAATCATGGAGGGTCTTAGGATGTTCTCTAATTCTCCCATATGTAACCACCCCTGTGTAATTAGATGTGAAGCCTTGTGAGGTCAGAGGCTTAGTCTTAGCCATCCCTCCTAATCAAAATGGTTACCTGACATACGCACATACCTCTCAGCTAACTATCCTGCTGCCTAACTCCTCCCAGTTCCCTTCTCATCTTTTTGGTTAGATCAATTTAAGGGCAGTTCCTCACAGCATATCCCTCTCTCCTGTATGACAAACTGTCTAGATGAATCTCATCCCTGTAATTCTCACTGTTGCTGCCTCTCAGAGTCACTATTTTTCACCTCAATAATAAATTGTATCTTGCCCTCCATCCATAACTACACTTGGCCCTTATACATATTAGATGCTAATAACTGACTTCAGAGTTACATATTATTTACCAACTTTTATTTGTTCACATACATCCTTTCCTTTTACTAAGGTGTATTTTAGTGTTTTGGTTTTCCTTGGACTATATCATCATGATGTGCATGAGTTTTATCTTCACAATTTTTTTTCTACAGAGCCTAAAATGGTACTATATAAAAAGACTCTTTAACAATTTTTAAATGATAGTTAAAAATTTTTAGAAATTTATAAACATGCAAAAAAAAAGTACTATATGATAATTAGAGATTCATAGGAATCAATGGCATGATAACAAATTCAAGGAAACTGCTTACCTGTGGGACAGGGGAGGGGTCCACAGGAAGCTGCAACTATATAAATACTTATTTCTCACATTCTGTATAAATACGTATTTCTCACATTGGGAAGTGACTGTATGGGAGGTGAACGTATGGCTATATTACTCTTTATATATTTTTGTATGGCAAATATTTCATAGTAATTCTTTCTAAGATTTCTATCAATTACCTATTGTATGTACTTACTGTTTGAAGCGCTACTCCTCCATGGGTTTCTCACACTCCTACATGTCTTGCTGAGTATACCAAAAACACATGATCCTGACCACTCTTTACCCGGGCCACTTCTCAGGATTGGGTTTGCAAAGATAGGGATGAAGTAATGTGCCCCACCCTAGGACAAAGAGCAGGTTTGCTTACCACTTACTTCAGTGTTCCATTCCTATAAAATATGTACAAGCATCCATCTGGGTCTGTTTGTGTCACTCCCATGGGACATGAGGGGATAAGGGGGAACTAATGCAAACATTTGCTTATGCTGCTTGCAGGGCTGTGAGTAATAAAGTCCTCTATCTCTGATCTAGGAGTCTCATGTGTTCTGTCAGCATCCATAAACTACAACAAGCTAATTATTAGCTTTTAAATAGGGTAAAATAAAATTCTATACCCTTAAACATACTTTTACTGATTTTAATTCACAAAAAATGTTTAGTCAACATTTACTGGGTATGAACGAATGTTAGTCTCTGAACCCAAAAGACAAGCTTTCTACAATGGCTCCTATCATCTGAAAACTAACTTGCTACAGAGGGAAAGAGAATTTCTCTTTTCCTTCAAGGAATGGCTACCTATAAGGAAATAGGACTGGGGTGTGAAAGAAGAAAAGAACATCTTAAACACTTCCACTACATAAAACAAGAATAACAACAAGTGAAACTAAAGGAAGATATACAGTGCATGCCCCTTAGGGACTTGGAGGAAACACAGCCCTGTGGGAAGGAAAGAACACAGAAACAGAACTTAACATTATTTGTAACCACTAGGTACAGGCAGGCTTTCTTTTTCAAGTCCTTTATATTTAAATAAGATACTACAATTATTTTTTCCTAGCAACACTTCCTCTACTCTTAAGTATTCAGGAAAGCCACATCAGCTCAGAAATTGGAGTGAGTAACCCTTCAGAAGTATTAGTCTTAAAGATAAGAATTTTTGAAGATAAAAAAAATTAGTTTTAAAGACTATAACTGTACATGTCCTCTTTTCCCCAGATTGTGATAAGACCCCACCTCTCTGCCTCAACTGAGAATCATAGTAGGTGTGAGACCCTGTCAGAGATGGGAGTCAGGACCCCTTCAATATGCAGGAGAGAACAGGCTGAGAGTCACTAAGATAAGCTATTTCCCTTATGATAAAAATCTCTCTAAAAACAGGAGGAACATACTTTGAATAAAATGAAACAACCACAGTCAACAATGAGTTACACACATGCTAACGTTGACATTCTCAAAGTGGTTACACTGAACAGGCAACCTGTACCTAATTTGTACATTGTGTTCTATGCAAAATCTAACTCCATTTACAGCTCCATATAAAAAAATACATGTCATTTTTCCAGTCGTGAATAAAAAAGTATGAGACTTGTGTTACATTTCACCCTAACTTTGCCAGGATTTAGGGCAATTGTGTCTCAAACTATGGTCCTGTGATCACATGGGTAGAATCACCATGGTGTATGTTTATTTTAACATGTAGATTATTGGGCCACACTCCAGATATGCTGATTCACAATGGGGAGGGGAGTAAGGAATCAGCATTTTACAAACTCAGGGTGATTCTTCTGTTCTCTAAAGTTTGAGAATGGTTTAATTTGAATGGTTTAACAGTTAATCAGTTAAAGTGATTGAAGGCAGGGAAAATGAGAGGTTCAAGATAGAAAAGAGATGCATAAATCCATTCTTCCAGAACAGAGAAGTTTTTAAATTCTATTCTTATCATGGCTTGGTGTTTAAGAGCACAGGCTTGAGGGTTAGACTTGGGCTCAAAATCTGGCTCTCTCACTAATGCTGTGACTTTAGGCAAACTGTTCAACCAACTTCACAGGACTGGTGGAATTAACAGAGCTAACTAACATACACTAAATATCCGGCATTTGTTAAGTGCTCAATAAAAAGTAATCAGTATTATTTGTGGATTCCACTGCTGCCTTTAGAAAAGGATTACATTATTATCTTAAAAAATAGATTCAGGAGGCCTGGATTATAATCCTAGGGTTCAAGCTGTCTTCAAGAGACAACCCCTCAGGTCTCTTTCTAGCTCAATGTATCCTCCTCCATTCCCAGTATGCCTATTTCTATCCTTTCCACCAGGCGTCTACAAATTGAAATCTGAACAAGGTTAAAACTGAATTAATGTTCCTCAGAAAGCCTTTCCAGAGTCCCCACTCTGGCTCCAAGAACAGATTTTCATCCTTTGTCCCTCCAGTACTACTGGGTCACAAGAGAACTGAGGACATGGAACAAAGTTATCAATTAATCTAGTCAAAATCAAGCTTGTAAAGGCAAGACCAACCAATTGAAAACAACAGGTGTATAGGTGGTAATCAGCAGAGTTCTATGAACTTTGTAGCCATGTCATCTGGCAAATGACAGCACTGACTTCTTCAGGGAAGTTCTATAGAGAACCCTGTGCTCATTTTATCCTGATAGTAACCAGGTGGACTTATCTTGGAAATGACTACAAGTGTATGAACATCAGGCAGCCAGGACTAGAGACTAATCTCAGTGAGGACTGGTCATCAGACTCTCGGCATACTGCCTTCGTCAACAGCACCAACACAGAGGAAAAACGGGAAAAGCACAAAACCCAGAAGAACCTGTCTTCCTAGATGAGGCCCCAGAGGAAAAGTGATCACTCATATTTCCAGGTAGGGTACAGAAGAATAAGCAAGTGAGAGGATAAACTTCCTTTTGTTATATAATTTTGGTTATCAGAGTAGAGAATCAATCTACAGAGATTACATGCAGGTCTGATGGACCACCAATGGCTGTTCTCCCCTAAGAGTAATAATAAATTTGTCAATTTACTTTTATGATTCAACAAAAAGTGGGTATTACCTTATTAGCTTCTCAAAAAAGGCAGTAAGAATTCCTCAACTGATTTTGACTGCATTTTACAGTAATAACAAAGAATAGGTAAAATGGTAATCCACGAGGCCGGTTGTGGAGGATTGCGGAGGTTTGCTCAAACAAGGAAACCAGATCTGAATCTGATCTGAAACCACTTTATTCAGTATCTGTGTTCCTAACTGAGGATGATACCTCTGATTCCAGGGTTGCTGAAAAGGCTAATGGAAGCCTGCTATTCCACTTTAAGTATGTGGGGAAACATTTTCTGGCCATCTGTTACTGTTACAGAGCATAGAAGCTAAGATGAAATCAAGTTGGAAAAGATCTTGATCAGGTTTCATTTCTGCCAGAGGATTGCAATCTGCCAAAGAGACAACAGAGAAAAATTCTCAGATATCTTTGTGAAAATGTACCACAATGTTAGAAGTGAGAATTCTTAGATTTTTAGATTCACAGAATTTCAGAGTAGAAGGCATCTTAAATAATCATTCAGACCAAATCTATAATTTGCAAATGGCCAGAAAGTTAAATGACTTGCCCAAGAGTCATAGCTAGCCAGTGGTTAACCTGGGACTAAGTAAATGGCAGAAATGAGACTTAACTCAGCATTCGTTCAACTCTCCCACTACCCTGTACCCTGTAATTCAGTACTTTTATTGCTGATAATACAGTCAATAAGTTGCAATAATCAGTCTGCTTGAGGTCCCAAAGAAATCGAAACCCCACAAAAGCAAATATGCCTGCAAATATGCTTTGCTTCCTTCACTATTTTTTTCCACTAAGGTGATCACAGCCCAGGCCTTGGTTTCTAAGCTTCCTAAGCAAATCCATACCAAAGTATTTTCACTGCTCAGCCCACCACAGGCATGACTTTCAGCAAAAATATAATACATCAAGCTGTGGACCCCTAAATCATCTAAACAAAATATCTCAATCATTGAAGTAGCTAACATTAGTCCACTCTGGACCATGTGATAGAATATACCATTCAATCTTAGAGGTTTGTCCTAATAGGTTTTACTCCCAAAACTGCTACATGAACGGATATATGCTTTTCTTAGAAGAAAATTCTCTCTCCTTCTGGATTTTTGTTTCCAATATTGGGTTTTTTAATTGTTTTTGTGTTATTTAAGGTGCAATTTATATACAGTAGCTTATTTTTTTTAATTTATTTTGAGTGGGGGGGAGGGGAGAGGCACAGAGAGAGAGGGAAAGAGAGAGAATCCCAAGCAGGCTCCATGCTCTCAGCGCAGAGCCCAACATGGGGCTCAAACTCACAAACCAGGAGATCATAACCTGAGCCAAGTTCAAAAGTCAGATGCTTAACCAACTGAGCCACCCAGGTGCCCCTACAGTAGCTTATTTCTGAACTTTCTATTTTGTTCCACTGGTCTACTTATCCTTATGCCAATACCACACTGGCCATATTATGGTAGGTTCATTTTAAGTCTTAAAAGTAGTATAAATTTCATTTTGCTTTTTCGCCCCAAGATTATTTTAGTCATTCTAGGTCTTTTACACTTCCATACAAATTTTTAAGTCAGCCTGCCAATTTCTGTAGGATGGAGGAAAAAAACACCTGTTGAAATTCTGATTGGGACTGCATAGCTCAGCTGGGGGAGATCTGACATATTAGCAAAGATGAGTCAGTGTATCCTTGAAGACGGTATATAACCAAGGGATGGCATATTTATTTGGGTCGTCTTTAACTTCTCCAGGCAACATTTTCTAGTTTTCAGGTATACACCTTTTTTTCAATTTATGTGTGTATTTTATATTTTTGAATTATAAAGGAAACTTTAAAATTTTTTCTAGTTGTTTGCTGCTGGAAGATAGAAGTTTTTTCATATTGATTTTGGTTTTTTTAAAAAATTTTTTTAAGTAGTCTCTACACCCAACATGGAACTCAAGCTTACTCTGAGATCAAGAGTCCCACACTCCACCAACTGAGCCAGCCAGGTGCCACTGTATTTGACTTTATATCCTACAACCTTACTAAATTCAATTATTCGCTCTAATGGTTGTTTTGTAGGTTCTTTAGGATTTTCTATGTAAACAATTATATCTGTGGAATAGAGACAGCTTTACTTCTTCATTTCCGATCTCTGTGAAAACTGGTATTTATATATTGTTCCTATACGTTGCTAGTATAGTTCTAATACTAGCTAGTACTAATACTTGCTAGCAAGTTCTAATACTTGCTAGTCCTATACTTGCTAGTATAGTTCTAATAACTAGTTCTAATAACTTTCTAGTTACTAGAACTTACTAGTTCTAATAACTTTTTTTTTAAGAGGCCGAAAGAGTCCTACAAAGACATTCACATAGTCTGCAACATCTTTGTCAGTTTTCTGTTACCAAGATTATGATAGACATATTAAACAAGATGGGAAGTGCTTTCCTTCTCTATTTCCCAAAATAATTTGTGTTAAATGGGTTCTATTTCTTACTTAAGTGTTCAACACAAATCATCAATAAAACTATCTGGACCTGGAGTTTTCTTTGTAAAATAAAGTTTTGATAACAAATGCAATTTCATTAATAGACATTGGGCTACTCAGATACTCTATTTCATGTTCAATTCTGCTAAGTTACGTTTTTCAAATAATTATGTGCACTTTATCTAAATTGTTGAGTTTTTTAACAACAGATATGAATAATCCCTTAATACCTTTTAACACTTGTAAGATCTATATCCCCTCTTTCATCCCTGATAGTATTCATGATTTCTTTTTCTTGGTCAGTTTCACTAACAGTTAATTTTAATGATCTTTAAACAAAAAAAAAACTTTTGTCTTTATTAATTTTCTCTATTTTGTCCTATATTCAATGTCAGTGATTTCTACTGTTTTTCCTTTATTCTACTTACTTGGGTTTATTACGTTCATCATTTTCTAGCATCTTAAGTTGGAAACCTCATTCACTGATTTTTAAACTTTTCTCTAACATAAGCATTTAAACCTATATGTTTCCTAGTATTCACTTTATTTGCTACATCCCACAAGTTTTGATATGGTGAATTTCATTGCCAACTAGCTAACATTTTCTAATCTCTTTTACAAAATGTTTTCTTTCACCATGAGTTATTTAGAAATGTATTTTAAATATTCCAAATTTGCAGGACTTTTCTAGTGATCTTATTTTTTATTGATTTTTAACTTAATGCCATTGTAGTTAGAGAATATACTATGTAAGTTTTCAATATTTTGAAATTTGTTGAGACATATTTTATAGTTTAATGTATGGTCTATGTTGGTAAACATTTCCTGTGCACCTGAAAAGAATATTGTTGTTCTCCAGTTGTGTTATGTATAGTGTTCTATAAATGTCAATTAGGCAAGGCAATGCATAATGTTATTCAGATCTTCTATATCTATATTGATATTTTTCAAGTTGTTCTATCAACTACTGAGGGAGGAGTATTAAAAACATCCAACTATAATTGTTGGGGCACCTGGGTGGCTCCGTCAGTTGAGCGTCCGACTTCAGCTCAGGTCATAATCTCACGGTTTGTGGGTTCGAGCTCCGCATCGGACTCTGTGCTGACAGCTCAGAGCCTGGAGCCTGCTTGGGATTCTGTGTCTCCCTCTCTCTCTGCTCCTCCCCTGCTAACACTCTGTCTCTCTCTCAAAAATGAATAAAGATTAAAAAAAAATTTTTTTTTAATCCAACTATAATTATGGATTTGCCTTTTTCAGCTTTTGTTTGGTTTTGCTTCATGTGTATTGAAGCTATTTTATTAGGTTCATATACATTAATGATTGTGTCTTTTTTTTTTTTAGTTTATTTATTTTGACAGAGAGAGAGAGACAGAGAGAGAAGAGGAGGGGCAGAGAGAGAAGGAGAGAGTGAATCCCAAGCAGGCTCCAAGCCAACACAGGGCTCAATCTCACAAACTGTGAGATCATGACCTAAGCTGAAATCAAGAGTCGACACTTAACTGAGCCAGTTTTTCTGATGAAATGATTGTGTCTTTCTGATGAAATTATCCTTTTACTATGAAATGTTTATCTCTGTAATTTTTTTTTATTTGAGAGAGAGATTGAGCAGGGGAAGGGCAAGAGGGGAAGGGGGAGGGAGCAGGGAGAGATAAAGATCTTAAGCAGACTCCACATTCAGCGTGAGCCCAATACAGGGCTCGATTCCATGACCCTGGGATCATGACCTGTGCCAAAATCAAGAGTTGGACACTCAACCGACTGAGCTACCCAGATACCCCTCTTATTTCTAGTAGTAATCTTTGTCTTGAAGTCTATTTTGTCTGATGATAATATAGCCACTCCAGCATTCTTGTGCTTACTGTTCACATGGTGTACCTTTTTTCATCCTCTCACTTTCAATCTATTTGTGTCTATCCCTTTTTTATCCAGTCTGACAACCTGTACTGTTAATTTGGAGTGGTCAATCCATTTACACTTAGTGTAATTATTGATATTGGTTGATTTTGGTTTAGCATTCAATTTGTTTCATCTGGTTTTTGTTCCTCTATTCCTCCTTCCCTGCCCTCTTTTTAGGTTAACCTAATTATCTTTAGTATTTCATTGTAATTTTATGGGATTTTTAGCTAAACCTCCTTACCTATGTGTGACTACTCTAGGGACACACAATGTAAACTTATCACGATCTACTTACAGTTAACATTATACTACTTTAAGTAAAAATTTAAGAACCTTTGCAACAAAATAGTTCATTTACTGTCCTTCACCTTGTGGACCATAGTTGTCATATATATTACATATACAACAGTCCCCCTTTATCCACGAGGGATACGTCCCCAGTCAATGCCTGAAATTGCAAACAGTACTGAATCCTATATATACTACCTTTTTTTTTCTATTAAAACATAACTATGACAAAGTTTATAAATTAGGCAAGTAAGAGATTAACAATAATAATAAAATAGAACAATTATAATATACTGCAATAAAAATTATGTGTATGTGGTTTCTCTCAAAATAGCTCATTTTACTGTACTCACCCTTCTTCTTCTTGTGTTGATATAAAATGATAAAATGCCTACCTGATGAGTTGAAGTGAGGTGACTGATGTAAGTACTAAGACACAGCATCAGCTTACTAGTGACCTTCTGATGATATGTCAGAAGGAGGATCATCTGCTATGGACTGCAGTTGACCACAGGTAACTGAAACCATGGAAAGCAAAACTGTGGATAAGGGAGGACTACCATGCATATGGTACAGACCCATAAGACAGTGTTAAACAGTCTTGTCTATTACAGAAATAGTCTTGTGCATCTACATTTCCAGTGTCCTTCACTCTTTCTTATAGATCCAAATTTCCATCTGGTATCATTGCTCTTCAACCTGAAGAACTTTCTTCAGTATCTCTTATAGTACTGCTAGGATTCTGTTTTCCTTAGTCTAAAAATGCCTTTACTTTCCACTTTTAAAAAACATTTAAGCTGGATATGTAATTTTAGGTTGAGAACTTCTTTCAGCATTTAAAGATATAGTCCATTGTATTCTTGCCACTGCTGTTATTGATGGGAAGTCAGCCATTAATTTCTATCATTGTTCTCCTTTATGTGAGAAGTCATTTTCCTCTGGCTGCTCTCATTTTCTCTTTAATTTTCAGTAACATGACTGTGATGTGCCTGGAGTAATTTTCTTTATATCTATCCTACTTAGGATTGACTGAGATTCTTGGATTTTATAAATCTGTTTTTCACCAAACGTGAAACTTTTAGCCACTATTTCTTTTTTAATAACAGCTCTATTGAAATAGAATTCACATACCATAGACACATTCATTTAAAATGTACAATTGACTGGGGGCGCCTGGGTGGCTCAGTTGGCTAAACGTCTGACTTCGGCTCAGGTCATGATCTCATGACTCATGGGTTTGAGCCCCACGTCGGGCTCTGTGCTGACAGCTTGGAGCCTGCAGCCTGCTTCAGATTCTGTGTCTCCCTCTGTCTGTCCTTTCCCTGCTCTCTCTTTCAGAAATAAATAAACATTAAAAAAAATTAAATGTACGATTGAATGGTTTTTAGTATACTCACAGAGTTGTGCGATCATAAGCTTAATCCATTTTAGAACATTTTCATTACCCTCTTCCAAAAACACCTGTACCCTTCAGCTATCATCTCCACTCTCCTTATTCCCCCTAACCTGGTAACCATTATCTATTTTGTCTCCATAGATTTGCCTATTCTGGACATTTAACATAAATGGAATTACATAATATGTGGTCTCTTGTGACTAGCTTCTTTCGCTTAGCATATTTTCAAAGTTCATCCATGTTGTAACAGGAATCAGCACTTCTTTCCTCTTTATGGTCAAAAATATTCCATTATACAGATATACCATCTATATAATGTTTTATCATTATTGTTTATCATCATTTATCATTCATCAGTTGATGGGACATTTGGGTTGTTTCCCCTTTTGAGACATTGTGAATAATACCACTATGAACATGCAAGTACAAGTTTTTATGTGGACATACGCTTTTATTTGTTGGGTATACAAGTAGGAGTGGAATTGCTGTGCAAAATGATAACTCTGATACTTCTTGAGGAGGTGCCAGACTGTTTTCCAAAGTGGCTGCACCATTTTACAGTCCTACCAGCAGTGTTTGAGAGTTCCTATTGTTCCACATACTCACCAACATTTGTTATTATTTCTCCACATTTTCACCAACACTGTAATTAGCTTTTTAATTACAGTCATCCTGTAGCCATTGTGATTTTGATCTGCATTTCCTTGATGGCTGATAATGTTGAGTATCTCATGTGTTTGTGGCCATTTATGCATCTTCCTTAAAGAAATGTCTATACAGATCCTTTGCTTGTTTTTAAATTGGGTTGTCTTTTGTTTACTTGTCAGCTATTATTTCTGCAAATATTTTTGTCTTGTTTTAATTACTGCAGCATAAACCACTCCAAACCTAGTGCCATAAAACAGCAAGCATCTTATTAAGCTCACAGATTTATGCATCAGAAATTCATTCAAGGGATAACTGGGAAAGCTTTACTCTGATTCAAGAATTCTGGGGCTTCCTCTGGGATGCCATGAATGGCTGGGAGCTGGGATCACCTAGAAGTGAGTGGCTTCTTCACTCACATGGTTGGCTCCTGGACTGGAATGTCTCAAAGACCAGCTCAGCAAGGACTGTTAACTGAAGCACCTACACGTGGTTGCTCTGTGTAGCTTGGATGTCACTTCCAACCCGATTCTATTGGCCAAGAAAAGAACACGTATGATGGTAGATATTGTTGCAGCCATCTTTGGAAAATACAATCTGCCACATGTCTTCTCTCTCCTTGCCTTCTAGGACTCCAAATACAAACATATTAATATTGTCTCACAGTCCCTGAGGCTGTTTTTGTTTTTCAATCTTTTTTCTCTTTTCTTCAGAGTGGATAATTCCTGTCTATTTTCAAGTTCACCGACCCTTTCTTTAGCCATCTCCAATCTGCTGTTAAGAATATCCAATTAATTTTTCATTTCAGGTATTGTACTTTTAAGTTCTAGATTGTACATTTAGTTCTTTTTATAGTTCCCACTTCTCTGCTGGGATTCTCCATCTGTTCACTTATTATTACCAAGTTTGTTTAATGTCCTTGTCTGATAATTTCAACATCTGAGTCATCTTGGGGTCAATTTCTATTGACTGCTATTCTCAACGAGTCACATTTTCCTTCATTGCACATCTAGTCATTTATTATTGTATACTGAACATTATTGAGATTCTAAATCCTGTCAATCTTCCTCTGAAGAGTGAATTTTGTTCTAGTGGGAAATTCACTTGTCTAGATTCATACTCCAAACTCTGTCACCCCCATAAGAGGCAGCAGCTAAATCTCAGCTCAATTCTTTCAGCTAACTATTGCCTTTTCTAGGCTTCATGAAACCTTTCCCCATGCATATCAAGGATTTGGACAGAATTTAAAAGCAGACTGTAGGGCTCCCTCTTCCGTTACTCTCTCCTTTTTGAGATTTCTCCCCTCATTTCCCAGCCCCTCTTATAGTCCTGAACTCTATTCTCTGACTCCCCAAGCTAGTAAAACCATAGATTTTTGCTTGAGTTCTAGCCACCGCCCACCATGCAAACTGGGGAGTATCCTCAGGCAAAAAAGATTTATGAGAAACCTACCCAGTACAGTTCCCATCTTCCAAATTTTCTGTCAATTTCTGCCTGATTTGGTCACTCTCCAATGTGTTTAAATAGTTGTGTGGTTTTTTTTTAATATACTGTCCAGAGTTCATAATTGTTATCTGAGAAAAAGCTAAGTCAACATAAGATACTGCTATAGCATTAGAAGAAACCTTTTATACTAGATCTCATTGGTATTATATCCTCCCCAAAAGGCAACCATGATTTGAGTTACCGAAAACACATATGACCAGATGTGCACAAATGTGCCCTCTCAAAACAGTGTGATAAATGGTAATAGATAAATCATCCTCTTAGTGATTGCTTATCATAAAAAATTAAAATATAAAAAATATAAAGAAAAAAGGAAAGGTATAAAAGGAAAAAATAAGTTTCTAATACACACACACACACACACACACACACACACACACACACACACACACACTGACTGAGCTCACCAGGTGACCCAAGTCAGTCTTCTAGGACTGAATACTTGCAATCTGGCCCACTAGCAAGGATCCAGGCATGTTACATATGGACCCCTCATCTAATTGACTGTTAACATATTTGAGTACCACCTGGAATTATGGCTGTAAGATAGATAGATGTATAAAATAGAATTATCCCATATATACTCTTCTAAAACTTGCTTTTATTTTCAATGAACAATATATCTTAGGCATTTCATACTGTCAAATTTCTTTTTAATAATTGGAGACTACCCACAAGCAACACTTCTGTATGGAGCATTATGATTTATTTAATAAGTCCCTATTGATTACTCTTTTACATTACTCTCATTAAATAGCCTTATAGGTTTTTCTCACTTGTTTGATTCCTTCTATAGGATGAATTCATAAAAGTGGAATTATACATTTTACATTTTGACAGATACTGACAAATTTCCCCCCATAGACATGATATTGATTTACACTCTCAATAATTGTAACCAATTATACAAAATTCTGAACATCCATGGTAGCTATGTAGTCAATGAACTGAAGCCCTCCCATTTACCCTACCTTCCCATCCCAATACTAGACCAGTTAATATTCTGGAGGTTCTGGAGAGTTCTCTTTCCTTAATGCTCAACAGTTGCCCTGATGAACATTCTAATGCCCTTCCCTAAGCTGGAAGCCTTGCTAAAACCTAGCCTATTTAGCTGAAGCCCTAATACCCTGTCTGGTTTGAGCCAGCCTTCTTCATCTTCTTCTTCTTGTTTAAAGGTTTTATTTTTTTAAAGTAATCTCTACACCCAACTTGAGGCTCGAACTCACAACCCCGAGATCAAGAGTTGCATACTCTACTGACTGAGCCAGCAGGTGACCCAAACCAGTCTTCTTCTAGAACTGAATACTTGCAATGTGGCCCACTAGCAAGGATCCAGGCATGTAAGGCATGTTACATATGGACTCCTCCTCATCTTACTGACTGTTAATGTATTTGAGTACCACCTGGAATTATGGCTGCAATTTCTTACCAATGTCTTTTCTACATAACCTTTTATTGGTCATTCTAGAATTAGAACTAAGATAGTGGGGGCTCCTCATCAACTGTAACTCAGAAATAGCTGCCCTCTTCCCTCTCAATTCTTTAACCATTCAGTTCCCATAGTGATTAGGTCCCAGATTCTTTCCCCTATACCAGTCTTGAAGATATTACACCTCATGTCCCAAGTCTTAGAATTAATGAAATCTGAATATTATATTTCTAATTTTAAGACTTACACACAGGCTCTTGGATTAGCCAAAGTGAAACTGCCCATTGCTAATGCTCAGAAGAGGCCTATTCTACTAACAGATATTGTTGGTTATTCACTACTGAAATGTGAACAGAGATTTCTCCATGGTATAGCCTCAAACAATTATTTAGAGAAGTGTGGCACATAAATTATCTGAGTTTTGAAAACCACTCAAGGAGGAAACTGAGGAAAAAAGATTCCATACACAAGGCTGTCCTTAATTTTTTAGCAGAATTGGCCATAATTTTGGCTAACATGTATGTTTACTTTAAAAAGCACAGACTGCTCAAAATGAGCTATGTTTCACATCTGATGGTGAAAGAAAAGCCCTGGCAAACCTCTGAGTAGTTTCCCCCACAGAGATCATTCAACGAACAAATACCTAAGATAGCATATTCACTGACTAGTACAAATTGGTTCAAACCATATAAGTAGCTGTGGAGGAAACAAAGAAGAGCTTAAAATAAAAACAAAGGTCTTGGGGGGCACCTGGGTGGCTCAGTCTGTTGGGTGTCCGACTTCAGCTCAGGTCATGATCTTGCAATTCATGGGTTTGAGTCCTGTGTTGGGCTCTGTGCTGACAGCTTGGAGCCTGCAGCCTGCCCGGGATTCTGTCTCTCTCTCTCTCTGCCCCTCCCCACTGGTGCTTTCTCTCTCTCTCTCTCTCAAAAACAAAACATTTAAAAAAAAAAAATGTCTTAGGGCAGGCACCTGCGTGGTTCAGTGGGTTGAGTGTCTGACTTCAGCTCAGGTCATGGTCTCACGGTTCAGGGGTTCGAGCCCCACATCAAGCTTTGTGCCGACAGTACAGAGCCAGCTTCAGATTCTGTCTCCCTCTCTCTGCCCCTCCCCCATTCACATTTTTTTTCTCTCTCTCAAAAATAAACATTAAAAAAATTTTAAAACAACAACAAAAACAAAGGTCTCTAATCCTAAGGACTATGTGTTCCTCTAGAGCTAACATTGTGTCATTTCCATCTGTGTCTGGCACAAAGTCTAGGACAAGAATGCTCAATTAATTTTTATTGATTATAATACAAAGCAAATAAATGATAATTGCCAAAGAGATGGAATGAACTAAAGGGTATATCCAACAATCCAACCACATTCTATCACACACTGTAAGCCAACTATAATACTCTGATTAACTGGACATGTTAAACCAGGTTTAAGAGTGTCATATGTAAACATGGAAATAAACTTATCTGTGAAGTTAAGGTAGAAGGCACACCCTTCCCATTAGAGACAAGTAGAAAGTGCAAGGTTTTTTAAAAGGAGAGAGAGAAAAATAAGTAGATTCTAAAAGCTGTGTCTAAAAGGGGCACCTGGGTGGCTCAGTCAGTTAAGTGACTTTTTCCTTTTTAATTTTAAGATTATTTATTTATTGAGAAGGAGAGGGGGGGGAGGGAGTGGGAGAGGGCCAGAGAGAGAGGGAGAGACAGAATCCCAAGCAGGCTCCTCATTGTCAGGGTGGAGCCCAGCGAGGGGTTCCAACTCATGAAGCATGAGATGATGACCTGAAGCTGAAACCCAGTGTCAGATACTTAATCAACTGAGCCACCCAGGTGTCCCAAGTGACTGACTCTTAATCTCAGCTCAGGTGTTGATCTCACGGTCATAATCTCACAGTTTTAAGTTCAAGCCCTGTACTGGACCTGAAGCCTACTTAAAAAATTTTTAGGGGCGCCTGGGTGGCGCAGTCGGTTAAGCGTCCAACTTCAGCCAGGTCACGATCTCGCGGTCCAGGAGTTCGAGCCCCGCGTCGGGCTCTGGGCTGATGGCTCAGAGCCTGGAGCCTGTTTCCGATTCTGTGTCTCCCTCTCTCTCTGCCCCTCCCCCGTTCATGCTCTGTCTCTCTCTGTCCCAAACATAAATAAACGTTGAAAAAAAACATTTTTTTTAATTTAAATATAAGCTCTGTCTAGAAGCCTTTAGAATAAAAAAATATGTATCAGGAAAAATGAAAAAAGGATATTTCTCTGAGATAAAAATTATTTTTAAAATAATAGCTAACATTTAATAATTGCTTACTTTCTTCCAGGCACTGTCCTAATAAGCACTCTGTTTTAATTAATTGATTTCTGTCAATGACCCCATGATATAAAGGACAACGATTATCTCCATTTGACAGAAGAGAGAACTGAAGTATAGAAAGGTTAAGTAACTTGCCCAAGATCACAGCAAGCTAGGATTCAAAATCAAGCAGTATGGCTCAAGAACTTGCAGCCTCAACTACACTATGCCATCTCTCTGACTTTTAACAAAGTCAACAGAGGTGTAAAGGTCTGGAGAAGTTTGTTGCCTCAGACCTGGATCAATGGCAATACAGAATAAGCTGAGCCCTACCTAGATGTGTTGGTGTAGTATACAGACATCTATGATCTAGCCTCTACCTTCCCAGTATCATCTCGATCTATGTTCCACCCTCAAACCCTACATTCCAGGGACACAGAACCATATGCAGTCTCTTAAAGGCACCCTACTGTTTCTCAGTTCAGTACCACTGCTCACGCAGCTCCCTCTGCCTGGCATCACCTCTCTGCCCCTGACTATCTGTGCCCCTCAGGCTCCACAGATAACTTCTTAATGCCTTGCTGAGCTTATTGTTTACAGGCCTGTTTTTTACTGGATGCAGTTGAGTCCTTGAAAGGGATGCCTGTCTCACTGTTTTTGGAGTTGCTGGTGCTTGGCACACAATTCAGGTGGTCAGTACAAGTTTCCTGATAGAATTAATGGATAAATGGTCTCAGAAACAGAGTCCTCAAAGGCAGCCCGGGGCCTGGGATTAGCTGAGGTGAAGGCTAGCTCCGTATCTGAGAAAGAGTGAACCACCACCTGCACCTGACCATCCAACTATCTTGCAGCAAATCTTCCTCAAAGAAACTGAAGAACCTCTCAGAGGTTTATGGGCTCAGAGGACTAAGGAGCCACAAGTCAGCTCCATCTGAAAGGAAGGGAGAGAGTAAGGACTCTGCTGAGGTTCAGGAAAAATACATTGCCTCTGTTAAGACATTTTCTCAATGAGAGAAATCAACCTCTGTTAAGACATTTTCTCAAATGAACTGTATTCCTGAACTGCAGCCCTTTCTTTAACATGAATTTAAAAAACACACAGATTTCAAAGAGAGAGAGAAAGAAGGAAAGAGGAGAAGAAAAGGAAAACAGATTTATCTAAGAAAGGAGAAATGCATGTTTTCAGCTCTGCCTGGGAAAGCACTAGACCACAGAGCTGGAGGCACTCAGCGTCAATGAACTTAGCCTATCCTTTTCTGGATTTTCTAGATTTTAGAACTCTCCAACGACACACACATGCCACAAACAGCTGCCCAGACCCCTGCTCCTCCCCCACTGCCGTGGAAACCATTTTTGGAAAATAAAAAACAAATTGGGAACTTTTAAGAGTATTTGTGGATTCAAAAGCTATGAAAGTAAGAGGAAGTTAGGGAAGCTGACCCTGTGGGACATTTTCTGAATGAGAATTGGTCTAATTAGAGTAGCATTCCTTCTCCAAAATATGTTCTCTACATTCACCCCTGACTTAGCTGAAATCACATATCCTAAAGAACTGGGAATTTTGGTGCGAAAGTGAGAGGACGAAGGCATGCAGGCTTGGGAGGGCGGTATGGTAGTAGAGGGCTGAGGGCAGAATTAGAGCAACGGGGTGCATGAGGAGGTGAGAAAGAGACATCAAGAGAAGAGAGAGCGTATCAAGAGCAAACTTCAGCTGTTTCAGAATTTAGTCTAAGTTAGCGATTCTCAACCCTGAGACTCAATTTCATGAGTGGCACTGCCAAGAGTGACAACATTTTCTAAAATAATGACAAACACTTGGTAAAGTTTGAAACAATCTTCCCGGAGTACCTGGGTGGCTCAGTCTGTTAAGCATCCGACTTTGGCTCAGGTCATGATCTCACGGTTCGTGAGTTTGAGTCCTGCATCAGGCTCTGTGCTGACAGCACAGAGCCTGGAGCCTGCTTCGGATTCTGTGTCTCCCTCTCTCTCTGCCCCTCCCCAGCTCATGCTGTCTCTTTTTCTCTCAAAAGTGAATAAACATAAAAAAAAAAAAAAAAATCTCCCCCCATGGTAGGTGCAATCTAGAATATTCACTGTAGTTTAAAGTCGTACAATATTTTGTGTTTATTACAACAGAGTTAGACTCTATGTTTATATAAACAGGCAACTCACCTATGTAAAGTCTAACAAATACTCAAAATTCAAAAGGACAAAGGACAATGCTTCTTTGTGTGACATTATTCTGCATGATCTCAGCATCTCTAGCCCGCTAAATGCTGGTCACACTCCTAAATCACAACCATAAAAAGTCCTTGCTGCGATCTCAATGACCTAAAAGATTTTACTCCAAGGATTGGGAGAGAAAAAACTTTTTTCTTCTATTTCATCCCCACTCCTCCTTCAAATGGTTCCTTAACAACCAAGACCCAAAACTCCCATCTACTGAGTTTATATGTAGTTAACCCACTATGGGTTTTGTGGGCTAACCTGAGAACCTATTCAACACTCAATACAATATTTCTACTAAACTACACACTCCCAATTCCAAACTTAGAAATAAAATTTGAGAATATATCATTCCATAAGTCAGAGACTTACATATACTAACCTCTCACCATCAATGTTCCAATTTTTTTTAATTTTTTTAATGTTCATTTATTTTTGAGAGGAAGACAGAGCATGAGTGGGGGAGGGGCAGAGAGAGGGGGAGGGGCAGAGAGAGAGGGAGACACAGAATTCAAAGCAGGCTCCAGGCTCAGAGCTGTCAGCACAGAGCCCAATGTGGGGCTCGAACCATGAACCGCAAGATCATGACCTGAGCCAAAGTCAGACGCTTAACTGACTGAGCCACCCAGGCACCCCTCTTTTTTTAAAGTTTATTTATTTATTTAACTATAAAGAAGAGACAGAGTGCACAAGCAGGGAGGGCCAGAGAGAGAATAGAGAGAGAATCCCAAGCAGGCTCCACACTGACAGCATGGAGCTCAATGCAGGGCTCAAACTCACAAACTGTGAGATCATGACCTGAGCCAAAACCAAGAGTCAAATACTTAACTGACTGAGACACCTAGATGCACCACCGTTCTAATTTTCTTAAACAATGGGCTAACATCCAAGCTACACATGACCAATGGACTATACAGATTAAGTATATATGTAAAATGATCATTGCTGTAGGCACATAAAACAATGTCAATCCAACAAATATTTATGATACATCTAGTTCTTATTTTCGTAGCAAGAAGGTACAAACTACATACCCTTTACCTAAATTCTAACCTATAATATTTTATACTTGTTTTCTGCTTTACTATATAGATACTGATTGATTCTACTGCTTATAAATACTGGAAAATGTTCTACAGTATCTGATACTAATAAGTCAACATCAGTAGCAAGTACTTGCCTCATCACACAATGATAAAAGGTCTCTTAACAATACTGGATTTCCTTGACCCCTTGTCTCCTCCCACCACTATCCCTACTCCCCAAGTTTAAGGTTCCCGGAATTCTAGCCATGCATTCCCATTCCACATATCTTCTGCACCCACTCAAAGCATCTTCAAACTCTCTGGTTTTCAAGGCAGACAATGGACCACTATCCCTGCCATCAAGGAAGACACACTCCAGTGTGTGTAGAGAATTGAGCTGTGATGAAAAGAATCTTTTTTTTCTTTCAATGATTAAAGCCATACTTACAGATTTATTATCCAACCAGGTTCTATATTAGGTGAGAGCTAAATGACCTCTGATTTTTTTCACTCTAAGAATACAATATATGATTGTGCTATGTTCTTAGATTATGTATAAGTAAATTCACTGGACCCAATTCCATGTATATATTTCTGCTATTTCATCCATGCTGAGGTCAAAGTTTCTTCTTCGTAGTATGCCTTGATATTAAAAACAACAACAACAAAAAAAAAAAAAACCAAAAAGCAATAGACAGGAATAGCCCCTGTTCTCTCTTCTCCTTAAGCACTGATACAAAGAGCATCTGAAGCTGGACGTTTAACCAACTGAGCCACCCAGGTGCCCCCCAAATGTCTAATCCCTTAGATATGTTAGGCACAACCTTAAAGATGTTGGGCTCAGTCAGTCAAGCATCTGACTCTTGATTTCGGATCAGGTCAAGATCTCATGGTTTGTGGATTCAAGCCCCGAGCTAGTCTCTGAAATGACAGTGTTAGCTAAGCTCTGAACTGACTGCCTGGGATAGTCTCTCTTTCTCTCTCTCTGCCCCTGTCCTACTTGCATGCTCTCTCAAATAAACTTTAAAAAAAAAAAAAGAAAGAAAGAAAGAAAATAAAGAAACTAATAGCAATCTCTCTTGAGATTGCTCAACTTCTAGATAAATAGTAATAGTCACTATTTATTGAATACTTTTTCAGGACCAGGCATTTTTATAAATTACTTCTAATCCTCAAAACCACACTGTGCATTACTGTCTCCTCACAGATAAGGAAACTGAGCTTCAAGAAGCTGAAAGACTTGCTGAACACACAGCTTATAAGCAGCAGAGTCAAAATGTGTGGCCACTTTCTGGAATCCAAAGTCCTGGTTCTTTCTGCTACACTGACGTGCGTCTCAATCAATTTTTCAAAGCAGGTAATTTCATGATTTGTGAACCATACATTAAGCTATTGTGTGTCAGATACATACAACCGTATGGCTTTGAAATTTTTATTACTTTTAAATGCTACATTTTAAGACACAAGACACCGTTCCAAGTAAGAAATTTTATGGGGTGGTAGTTATAAATTACCCTAATTATTTTTATTTAACCTGCCTAATTTGAACATTTCTCCAAAAAGATCTTATGTTTTCGATGTTCTGACATTTGCTTGTGACTAAAATTTACAAATAGATCAGAATTTAAAAACTAAACAGAGGCAAATATAAAGTAGCCATCTGGTTTACCACAATGAAGTGTAAAAAAAAAAAAAAAATTTCAAAACATATCCACCAAAATGGCTAAAATGAAAAAGACGAAAAATACCAAGTGTTGGCAAAGGTGCAGACCATCCAGAACTCTCAAACACTTCCAGTGGAAATGGAAATTGATACAGCCACTTTGAAAAACTGTTTAAAAACATCTATTAAAATTTATCATATGCATATCCCACAACCCAGAAATTCCACTCTTATGCATATACCCAATAGATATGTGTACATTTGCTCACCAAAAGACATATACTAGAATGTTTCTACCAGCACTGTTCATTATAGCCCAAACTGGGAAGCTAACCAAATGTCCATCAATAGTAAAACATATCAATAAATTGAGGTATATTCACATAATAGAATGCCACACAACAATGAAAATGCAGAGTCTACAATTTGATTAATCTCACAAAATAACACTGAACTAAAGAAATCAGACATAGAAGCATATATATTATATGATACCATTTATATAAAATACAAAAACAGGTAGAATCTATATTGTTAGAAATCAGGACAGTGGTTACTCTTTGGTAGAGATAATGACAGAAGACACAAGGAGGCTTCTTAGGTGCTGGTAATATTGTTTCTTCATATGGATGCTGATGACAAGAGTATACTCAATTTGAAATATTCAGAAGATGGGAAGCTTATAGTAGCCTAACAGTAAAGAGAATCAGAACGCCTACATTTGAATCTCAGTTCCATCACTTACTAGTTATGATTTTGGGCAAGTTCCTTAACCTCCCTGTGCCTCATTTCTTCATCTATAAAATAGGCCTAATAACTACCACATAGGGTTAGTCTGAGAATTACATCATCATAAGACTTGTAAAGTGCTTATTATATATAGTATTTGCTAAGTAAAAAAAAAAAAAAAAAAAAAAAAAAAACGCTTTATTCTGAAGCAACACAAGAAAATGAAGAAGGGAAACAAAGACATATAAGATTTGACTATTACTAGAAAATGCACAGGGCACCTGACTGGCTCAGTTAGTTAAGTGTCTGACTCCTGATTTGGGCTCAGGTCATGATCTCACAGTCATGATTACTTTTTAATTTTTTTTTTTTAATGTTTATTTTTGAGAGACAGAGAGACAGACAGAATATGAGTGGGGGAGGGGCAGAGAGAAAGGGAGACACAATCTGAAGCAGGCTCCAGGCTCTGAGCTGTTAGCACAGAACCCGACGTGGGGCTCAGTCTCACGAACTGTGAGATCATGACCTGAGCCGAAGGCAGAGGCTTAACCGACTGAGCCACCCAGGCGTCCCACTCATCGTGAGTACTTTTGTCTCAGCCATGTATCGGGCTCCACACTGGGTGTGGAGCCTGCTTAAGATTCTGTCACTCACCCTCTGCCCCTTTCCCACTTGCTCTGTGCACATGCGAAAAAGAAAAGAAAATGAACAAAATAATTATTTAGGAAATGAAGGCAATAATAAGTAAAGTTTAGTAAAAAGGGGCATGACCTGGAAGTTAAAACTACTCCTATAAATCTTCACCTAAACAGACCCTGGGCCAGCAGTCAGTTTCTCTGAGCCTGCAGCTCCCCACTGTCCACTGGGGGTTGGCCACAATGATCTCCTCACGATGATGAGTAATAACAAGGGGAGGCACTGATCACAAACTACGAGGGCTGAGCTCACAGTAGGGTCTCTTATTCTCCAAGAGGACTCTGAAATCTTGTATGCCTCTGGATTTCATTAATACTTGTTTTTAAAATACTTATCATGCCTATCAGCTGTCTCTCCGTCACTCGGGGTCACATTTCTTGCAGCTATTTAGAGTAAATAATTAAGACTTCTGGTAGGTTTCTAAAAGAGCCACTCAAATGGGTTGCTGTCACCCATACTACGGAGGTATTCCTAACTTCTCTGGTCATGTTATAATAGCTACTCTTTATTAAACCCTACTTATATGCTGGGCCGTATAATAAATACTTTATCCCCAATCTTCAAAACAATGTGCTAGGTACTTAGTATTCTTCATTATTCTCATCTTTCACAGATAAGAAAACTAAGGCTCAGAAAGGCTGACCCATTCAAAAGGGCAGAGCTGGAAGGTGAATCAGGCTTCTCTGGCTCCAGAGTCCCATGCTCTTTCCACGAGCCACAGTCCCTTGACTTACTTGACAATCAATCACGTTTCTTACAAAAGGACATTAGCTAAGGTGAGCTAAAACAAAAATAATCTAATTTAGTGAAAAATCAATTTTGGATTTTTTTTAATGATTACTTTTGTTTCTAAGTAAAGGTCTCCTCCTGGGTCAATTTAAATGAATACTGCGCATTGAAACTATTTGTATTACATAGCAGTCATCCAAACCATAGGTTAAAGCCCTTAAAAGATATTTACATTTCTTCCCTGCTGAATCCCCAGTGACCAGATCAGGGCCAGGCCTAGAGCTGGCACTTAACAAAAACATCTTGATGACCACTTCTCTCAAATCTTGTTTACCAAAACACTCTACTGATAAGAAGGATGCATTCTAACAAAACACTTTAATATCTTATACTTCATGACCAAAATTAAACATGAGAGAGAGTCACTGAAATATCCTTCCTGCTGTTAAGACACTCTCCTCCAGGTCAAGTGGCACTGTCATCATCCACAAGTAATTATTAAACACCTACAAATATTTATTTAACATACTGAGGTAACTCAGTATACCTTCTCTTCTCTTTCTCCATGAGATATGGCAAGCCACAGAAGCTGTGGCTTCCCTCCAGGCAGGCCAGCCTCTGCAGGTATCGTAGAGACCATACAAAGACACAAATGTCATACATGATTAGGCCAAAGGCCCAAGGAGTCTGATCTGTCCCTCAAATAGATCCATGTCCTACCAACTTTTCCTGGAGCCCTGATATTGCAGACCCAAATAACCTTCTCTTCCTCTTCCCTATCAACCGCACAACACTGAGGAACCCAGAAATTTCTCCCAATGTCTGTCATACCTACTCCTACCTCATCTAAAAGAGATACTTTGTTCATCTCCAAGGATCCACTGAATAAGTCAGTGTATAGTATTAAATTTTTTCTTTAAAAACTTTATATTCATAGAGAGTACACAGAATATGTGTGCACTAAGCTGGATTCTATTCCATTACTTTACCTTCCATTGCAGCTTGGGCAAGTTGCTTATCCTCTCTGGGCTTTAGTTTTCTCAGCCATAAAATGAGGAGAGTGAAACTAACTAGTCAGGGGTTATTCACCTAGTTCCAGGATGCCTTGAAAGATTCAGGCATGTGCTTTGAGGGTTAATAACTCTCCCCCAGAATTTATATAAAAATCACCTGTTTGCATATGTGTATTTTTCTGGAGAAGTCTATGGCTTATATCAAATTGTCAGCCAAGTCATGGCCCCCAAAATAACTACAGCCCATGTTTAACTGAGCACTTACTATGTGCTAGGCACTGTGCTAAGTCTACATATATTTATTCATGTAACCCTCACAATGACCCTTTGAGTTAGATACAATTATTGTCTTCATTTTACAGTTGAAGAAAGTAAACCAGAAAGAGCCTGGGCTCTTAAACACGAGGCTATGTTGGGTGAGATCATCTCGAAATCCTAAAATTCTCTGATTCTATGTTTATTTAAATGAATAGTTTTCCTTTAGTTAAATTTTCTGTACCACTCACATTCATTAGTCCTACCTTTTTTTTTAATGTTTATTTTTGAGAGCGAGAGCGAGCGCACGCACCAGTGGGGGAGGGGCAGAAAGAGAGGGAGACACAGGATTTGAAGCAGGCTTCAGGCTCTGAGCTGTCAGCACAGAGCCGGAGGCGGGGCTCTAACTCATGAACCGCGAGATCATGACCTGAGCCAAAGTAGGACCCTCAACAGACTGAACCACCCAGTGCCCCTAGTCCTACCTTTTTTTTAAGTGACTCAGGACCCTAAGATCAAGAGTCAGATCTTCTATCCATTGAGCCAGCCAGGTGCCCCCATTAGTCCCACTTTTAAATCTTTATACAGAACAACCAAACTCATGGAACATCCCAGATGAATGCTACCTGAAAAATAATACATTAGAAAACTAATCTGAGTAAAGGGTCCAAAGGCACTTTCCAGTCCCAGCCTCCAATCCGCTTTTACTTTTACAACATGGTGATTAACTAACAGATGTATCTGAATCTAATTACTAAAGTCTAAAATCAAAGAACAGTAAATAAGCCAGAGTATCAGCCAGAAAGGGGGATGCAGCGGCAGCAAAAGCTTCTCACCATACCACTCATCAATCCAGTGAAAAGACCAGGAAAGGTACATTGGTCCAAGGCCCCTGTGCCCCCTGTTGACTAGCGACACCCCCTAATCCCACCTCCTGAAAACCACTGATCAGTGTGGACAAGGCTTGAATCAGTCTCCCCTTGAGATACAAAGGCTGGTTAAAAGTATTAAGGCATTCCCAAATCCTGCCTTGGAATAAGAAGCAAAAACTAAGTGAAAGGCTTCCAATTTTTGCACATACCGGTTCTGACAACCTGCAACGGTAACACAGGAGTCAGCAGTTACCCAGTTACTGGAAACTGTTTTGTCGGACACCAGCCTGCCCCCCCCCCCATTACTGAGGGACATAACATTGCTTAATAAATGGCTGCAAAGAAGTGAACTTTGTTAGTTCATTTCACAGGCTGTCAAAAATCCTCCACATCTTAAAGGGAAGGTTGTTGAAACTTTATGCCCAACTCTCATCACCTTTATCCATTTAGTTTGTGTAATGAGAAGAGAAGCAAAGGAGGGAGAAAACAGATCAAGGGAATGGCCCTGGGTGCAGGGATTATATCCTTTCCAGGGGTGATGCAACAGGGTCAGCCAAAGAAGTGGAGGAGCTGGGAGCTTCTAGGAAGGAAGAAACCAGTGTCGGAGTTGGAAATCCGAGCGGAAAATGGATTATGAAGGACTAGGGGTCACGGTTATTTAGAAGAGGCCGGAGGATAAAGGGTCTAGTCTGGACCTAGTACCAGGAAGGAGAGAGAGAGGAAGCGGTGGAAGGGTTGGTGGGGCCGGTAAGGAGGCGGGCAGAGGAACCAAAGGGGAGAGGAAAAGGCAGGGTCGGACAGGAAAGGGTGGCATCCCTGGGGGCCTCGGAGGGGACGGTCTGAGTGTCTGGGGGACGTGCAAGCGAGGACGGGGTGACCTGTTCGGCTGTGTGGGAATTGAGTGCGGGGGCGGACGGCCAGGAGGGATACGGAGGCTGCAAGAGTGGAGGGGAGAGCCTGGAGTGCCCCCCGAGGGCAGGAGCGCCCAGCACTGGAGGGCCCAGGGCGAGGGAAGAAGAGTGGTGACAACGGTCGGGGCCAGCGGAGCGGGCCGGAGGCTGTCCAGCTCGAGTTGAGGCGAGGGCCGCCACGGAGTCCCGGCTCGGGCTGAAGAGAGGGAGACCGGCCCGAAGCAGGGGGTACGGGAGGAGGGTCGAAGGGGGTTAGAAAGGGCCCCGGGACGGCTGGGGGCCGGCGCTGGCGCTCTCACCGGGACAGGTGCTTCAGGATCTGCTTCTTAATGATCCCGGCCATGCCGGAGCCGCGGCCCGCGTGGAAGGCAGGCGGGCAGCTGTGGCCTCCTCAGTCGTGAAGAGGCGGCCCCTCAACTCGCCGCAGCGCGGGGACCGGATGCCGCCGCCACAGCCGCCGCCATGGCGCTCTCCCGCCCCTGCCCCGGCGCCGGGAGCTCCGCCACGATCCCACCCACCCGCGCGGCGCCGCGGTAGCCAGCGGTGAGCGACCCGAAGACCGCGCGCTGCTAGCCCGGCTCGCAGCGGCCGGAGGCGCGCGCGGCGAGAGGGGCGCGCGTGACGAGGGGCGGGGCTGGCGCGTGGTGAGGGGCGGGGCGAGCGCGCGCACGCGCAGCGACGGGTGGGAGAGCTAACTCCGTACTCTCTCTCTTTCTGCCCTGCGGTCAGCCGCTGAAAGGTTTCGCCTCCGAACTATACAAGGTTCACACTCCGGCAATTGCTTTGAAACATAAGGGAAAAGACGGCATGTTTGTGATTTTTGGCAGGAATTCGCCAGATAATTGCGCAGCCCCTGGCCCATTTCTCGTTCACTTCCTTCATACGGTCATTCTTTATTGGTTGAGCACCAACTAACGCCACTCCAGGAATCGGACTGAGGAGTGACAAATAGTCTCAAGAACGTCACGGACCCTTAGAACCACCGCGGTCTGCTGCTTTGTGCTAAAGAACTGAGAAGGGGGCGCCGTGTCACCGTCTATCTTGGTGCTCCTCTTAATCTCTCCCTGGCTAACCAATAGGCAAATGTTTACCCAACACGTAAGGAACTGAAGCCCAGGAAAATAGTTGAAAAAGCTTGCCCACAGCCACAACTACTTAGTGAGACTCAGGACTAGAACCCAAGTGTTCTTCCTCTCAATCTAGTTGCTATTTCCACTCTATTTCGTTCATGCATTTAAAAGTGTAACCCATATGCTGGGGGACACCTGTAGAACCGGTGGCAAAGATGAAAAGATGGCAGTTTTCTGGACTTAAATCGTAGAACAAACTCCCGGTAAAATACTCTCTGAGACAGGCTTATAGGAAATCTGGCCAGCTATTCATATTTGTGAATAGGTAATGTATGCACCTAATACGTGCACATAATACAATTGTTGCCTGATTCCAGAGATAGTTTAAGCATGGTCAACTATATAAATGTTAAATTTTTTAAATAACCAACAAAATTCGTGTATTCCTATGTGTACCTTGTAATAAGTTCAATTTTCCCTAGAAGTTCCCCCAAATTACCTTTAAAAAAAAAAGTTTATTCCTGAGAGAGACAGACAGACAGAACATGAGTGGGGAAGGGGAAGAAAGGGAGACACAGAATCCGAAGCAGGCTCCAGGCTCTGAGCTGTCAGCATAGAGTCCCATGCGGGGTTCCAACTCAGGAGCAGAGTGGTCAGACCCTCAACCGACTGAGCCACCCAGGTGCTCCCCAAATTACCCTTTTATTTTTTTTTAACGTTTATTCATTTTTGAGGCAGAGAGACACAGCATGAATGGGGGAAGGTCAGAGAGAGAGGGAGACACAGAATCCGAAACAGGCTCGAGGTTCCGAGCCGTCAGCACAGAGCCCGACGCAGGGCTCGAACTTACAAACCGCGAGATCATGACCTGAGCTGAAGTCACGGACCGCGAGATCATGACCTGAGCCGAATTCAGATGCCCAACGGACTGAGCTACCCAGGCGCCCCCCAAAATTACCTTTTTATTTTTTTTTTAATTTTTTTTCAACATTTATTTATTTTTGGGACAGAGAGAGACAGAGCATGAACGGGGGAGGGGCAGAGAGAGAGGGAGACACAGAATCGGAAACAGGCTCCAGGCTCCGAGCCATCAGCCCAGAGCCTGACGCGGGGCTCGAACTCACGGACCACGAGATCGTGACCTGGCTGAAGTCGGACGCTTAACCCACTGCGCCACCCAGGCGCCCCAAAAATTACCTTTTTAAAAGGGAAGCAAATAATCCTCAGCCTGGGTGCTCTACTACCCAAATCCCTCCAGCAGGACTGCACAGTCTATCATTATTTGTCCCTCTGCCCACTTCTCAACTGAAAACATTCCAGGAACCAATAGATCCTATGGAAGAAGTTTCTTGCCAGGATTATTGACCATTATCACTCCCTCCCAATTCATCTGCCAGCTGTAGCGACCTTGAGGCAATTTCTTGCATTTTGTACTTCTTTTCCTGGAGAACCCTAGCAGCTGATTGGATATCTGACATCAGCTATGTAAAGCAAAGCCTCCCCAAGCTCAGAGACTCAGAATCCTTGTTGAACAATTCATCATGCCCGGTGAATGAATTGTTTTTGTTGAAAGGAAAAACTCATGCTCTAAAAAAAAAAAAAATATGTCCCCTCTAGGGACAGTGGAATAGGAGAATTCATAGTCTAACAAATAATATTAATGTGTTTATCTTTTCCTGCAATGCTAAGAATGCAAAGCACATAAAAATAAAAGAGGGTACCCTGGTGGCTCAGTTGGTTAAGCAACGAACTCTTGGCTTTGGCTCGGGTCATGATCTTACAGTTGGTGAGATTAAGCCCCATGATGGGCTCTGCACTGACAGCGTGGAGCCTACTTAAGATTCTCTCTCTCTTCTCACTCTACCCCCTCCCACTCATGCTCGCTCTCACTCTCTCAAAATAAATAAACATTTAAAAATACTTTTAAAATAAAATATAAATAAATAAAAGGAACTTGGGCCCAATCCATACTTTTTTTTAAAGTTAAACATTTTTAGATGATTGTATGTTAACTTTCAGTTGGAAGAAATAATGCAAAGATATTCCTATATCCTTTACTCAGTTCCCCCAAGGGTAACATGTTGTAAAACTTCAGTATGATATCACAAACCAGAATATTGACATTAATACACTCCGTATACAGAGCATTTCTACTTTTCTGATATGAATGTCTTTTATTTCCTTTTCTTGACTTATAGAGCAGGCTACAATTCCTGGCACTTTGTTTAATAGGTCTGGTGATGTTACCAGATAGAGAACAGGTTCTGCTGCTTGCCACTCAATCAATACTTGGGAGGCAAGTGATCCCTGTGAAAGGAAAGGTTGCTTTATTCAGGAAGCCAGCAACCAGGGAAGATGGAAGGTTTTAAGGGAGTAGTCATGGGGGTGGGGCGCCTGAGTGGCTCAATCAGGTGAGCAAATGACTCTTGATTTTGGCTCTGGTTGTGATCTCACGGTCATGGGATCAAGCCCTGCATCAGACCTCATTCTGAGCGTGAAGCCTGCTTGGGATTCTCTCTCTTTCCCTCTGATTCTCTCTGCTGCTCATGCTCTGTCTCTCTTTCTCTAAAACAAGAAAGATGAAGGAGGAGGAGGAGGGGGAGGAGAAGAAGTTGTTATGGGAAGAAGGGAGGGGGGCTATGTGCAGGAGAAGCTGGTGCCCAGGCGGTTAGGTTTGTCCTTTGTCGACATGACCCTGAACAGATTTGCTGACACCAGTGGCGACTGTTTTCGAACGTAGTCAGATCTTATCTTCTGAGAAAGATGGGTCCTTCACTGCTCAAGGCCAGTGGTCTGAAAATCTCAAGGAGACTGTGTTAGTTCTGCTACAGACGATGGGACTTTGGTCAGCAAGCAAGGAGTGCATAAGCTTGAAGCAAAGGGACCCTTAAGACCAGTTGGAATGCTGTTACAATGAAAGCACACATACTTTCTCTGTTCCCAGTCTTAGTAGGAAAGCATTCAGTCTTTCACCATTAAGTATGTTAACTGTAGATTTTTTGTGGATGCTCTTTATCAAGTTAAGGAAGTTCTCCTCTAGTCCTACTTTTCTGAGAGTTTTTATCAAGAATAAATGTTCAATTTTTTCAAATGTTTTTTTTCTGCATTGGATGTTATGTTCATATGATTTTTCTTTACCCTGTTAACATGGTGTATTACACTGATGGACTTTCAAATTCTGAACCAGCCTCCATCCCTAGAATAAACCTCATTTGGCCACGGTATATAATTACTTTCATAGATTGCTGAATTCTATTGTTAATATTTGCTTAAGAATTTGTGTATATTTCTTTGATGGCTAATGATGTTGGGCATCTTTTCATGGCTTAGAAGCCATTCGTATATCTTCTTTGGAGAAGTATCTATTCAGATTCCTTTTAAATCAGGTTGTCTTTTTGTCATTGAGTTGCAACAGTTCTTTTTATATTCCAGATACAAATCCTTTGTCAGATATATTATTTGCAAAAAATTCTCCAATTCTGTGAGTCATCTTTTCATTTTCCTGATTGTGTCCTTTGATGCACAAAAAGTCTTTTTTAGACCCTAGAAGCAACTTCTCAGCTCTTTCTCGAACCTCGGTCAGGTTCAGCCTACTCGCCTCCACTCCAGCCTCCACCATGTCCAGCAGGGTGACCCAGAAGTCTTACAAGGTGTCCACCTCCGACCCCCGGGCCTTCAGCAGCCACCCCTTCACTAATGCACCTGACGTCCACATCAGCTCTGCCCTGTCCCAGGTGGGCAGGGGAAGCAGCTTCAGGGGTGGCCTGGGCAGCAGCATGAGTGTGATTGGGGGCTACAGCAGGGCTGGGGGGTATGGGGGGCATCACGGCTGTCTCAGTGAACCAGAGCCTGCTGAACCCCCTTAAGCTGGAGGTGGACCCCAACATCCAGGCTGTGCATACCCAGGAGAAGGAACAGATTAAGAGCGTCAACAACAAGTTTGCCTCCTTCATCGACAAGGTGCAGCATCTGGAGCAGCAGAACAAGATTCTGGAGACCAAGTGGAGCCTCCTAGAGCAGCAGAACACTGCTCGGAGCAACATCAACAAGATGTTCAAGAGTTACATCAACAACCTTCAGCGGCAGCTGGACACCCTGGGCCAGGAGAAGTTGAAGCTGGAGGTGGAGGTTGGCAACATGCAGAGCCTGGTGAAGGACTTCAAGAATAAGTATGAGGAGATCAAAGAATGTGCAGACATGGGGAATGAATTTGTCCTCACCAAGAAGGGTGTGGATGAAGCTTACATGAATAAGGTGGAGCTGGAGTCCCACTTGGAAGGGCTGACCGACGAGATCAACTTCTTAAGGCAGCTGTACTTCTGGGACACGTCTGTGGTGCTGTCCGTGGACAACAGCCACTCCCTGGACCTCGATGGCATCATTGTTGAGGTTAAGGCCCAGTACAAGGAAATTGCCAACCGCAGCCGGGCCGAGGCTGAGACCATGTACCAGATCAAGTATGAGGAGTTGCAGACATTGGCTGGGAAGCACGGGGATGACCTCCATCACACGAAGACGGAGATTTCCGACGTGAACCAGAACATCAGCCAACTCCATGCTGAGATCAAGGGCCTCAAAAACCAGAGGGCTTTCCTGGAAGCCACCATAGCTGATGCTGAGCAGCGTGGGGAGCTGGCCGTTAAGGATGCCCATGCTCAGGTGGCTGAGCTAGAAGCCTCCCTGCAGCAAGCCAAGCAGGACATGGCCCAGCAGCTGCGGGAGTACCAGGAGCTCATGAACATCAAGCTGGCTCTGAACATTGAGATCACCATCTGCCACAAGCTGCTAGAAGGTGAGGAGAGCAGGCTGGAGTCTGGGATACAGACCATGAGTATCCACACTAAGACCACTAGCGGCTACTCAGGTGGGCTGGGCTCAGCCTATGGGAGCCTCAAGAGCCCTGGTCTCTGCTATGGCCTGAGTACCTTCCAGTCCAGCTTCGGTCCTGGCAGGGGCTCCACTTCCCTCAGCTGTGTCAGTTCCTCCAAGGCTGTGGTGGTATAGAAGATTGAGATCCGTGACGGGAAGCTGGTGTCCGAGTCGTCTGATGTCCTATCCAAGTGAACAACCAGCCTGCGGGGGGAAGGAGCCATGCAGGGCAGCGTTGGGAACAGGAGGCCCACCTAATACTCAGCCCATCCTCAGCCTATCCTTAGGGGGAGTCCACTGCCCTGGGTACCCCTCTTGCCCATGCCCCCAACTAAAAGCCAATTCAAGTGTCTTTTCCCAAATAAAGCCTCAGATGGCTCTGCCAATCCCCCCCTCAAAGTCTTTTTTTAGTTTGCTTGTTGTTGTTGTTGTTGATTTACATAATCTCTACACCCAATATGGGCCTCGAACTCATGACCAGAGACCAAGAGTCGCACGCTCCACTGACTGAGCCAACCAGGCACCCCTGAAGCACAAAAATTTTTAATTTTGATGATATTCAGTTTCTTTCTTTCTTTTTTTTTCTTTTGTTGCTGTGCTTGTGGTGTTACATCTAAGGAATAGTTGTATAATCCAAGGTCAGGAAGATTTACATCTATTTTTCTTCTAAAAGTTTTAGCTCTGATATTTAGGAATTTTATCCATTTTGAGTTCATTTTTGTATGTGGTGCGATAAATGCGACCGACTTCATTTACTTCTTATGTGGATATCCAGTTGTCTTAGCATCATTTGTTGAGTAATCTTTCCCCGTTGGAATGTCTTGGTGAAAATCAATTGCTGATAAAAGTCACAATCCATTTCTGGATTCTTGATTCTTTCTATTCCATTCATCTGTATGTCCATCCTTACACCAATAGCACAGTGTCTTGATTAGTATAACTTTGTAAGAAGTTTTGAAATGAGGAATCTATAGTGTTTTTGTGTATTTAGAGCTTTTAGATGCATAGCTTTTAGTTGATTCTCTAGTTATTACATTATTTATATCACAGTCTTATCACAGTCTACTCTACTGTCAGTTACCAGTTCAAGTGAAGTGCAGAAAATTCACCTCCCTTTAGGTCTCTTTTCCCTCCCATAGGTATAATTGCCTTAAATATTTTCTCTGTATACATTCGGAGCTACATTAATCAGCATCATAATTTTTGCTTTGATCATCCAACATAATTTAGAAAACTCAGGAAAAGTAGTCTATTATACTTACCCACAGTTCTGCTTACTGTGTTTCCTTCATTCTTGATGTTATGGGATTCATTCATTTATTTCCTTTCTGTTTTGAGAACTTTTTAGCCATTCTTTTAAAGTAGCAGCATTCTTTTTAAGCTAGCAGTAAATTCTCTTAGTTTTCTTTCATCAGAGGACATCTTTATTTTCCATTTATTCCTGAAGCATATTTTTACTGGATATTGGATTCTGGGCTAAGAGCTCTTTTATTTCAGCTCTTGAAAACTATTCTGCCACTTCCCTCTGGTGTCCATTGTTTCTGATGAGACATCTGTCCTTCAAATTGTTTTCCCTCAAGAATAAGGTATCATTTTTCTCTGGCTGTTTTCAAACTTTTTGTCTTTAGTTTTCACAAGTTTGACTCTGACATAACTTGATGTGGATTTCTTTGAATTATCCTGACTGAAGGACACCTGGCTGGTTCAGTTGATGGAGCATGTGACTCTTAATCTTGGGGTCGTAAATTTGAGCCCTACTCTGGGCAGAGAGATTACTTAAAAATAAAATCTGGGGGAAAAAGTATATGAGTTATCCTGATTGAGGGTCATTCAATTTCTTGAATATATAGGTTTATGTCTCTTACAAATCTGGAACGTTTTCAACAATTATTTGTGCTAGTGCACTCTTTGGCTCTTTCCTTTTTTTCCTCCTGGGGCTCTGACAACATGAATATTAGACTTTTGTTATGTCCCACAGGTCCCTGAAGTTCTACCTTTTTTTTCTTTTTTTTAGTTTATTTTCTATTGTTCAGACTGGGTATTTTTACTGTTCTATGCTTAAGTTTACTGATTATTTCATGTTACTGATTATTTGCCGTTAAGCCCATCCACTGAATTTTTTGTTTTTTGATTCCAAAATTTCCATTTGCTTCTTCTTCATGTCTTCTATTTCTTTGCTGAGACTTTCTATTTCTTCATTGGTTTTGAGCATGTTCATAATTGCTCATCGAAGCATTTTTATGATAGCTGCTCTAAAATCTTGTCAAATAATTCTAGCCTCTCTGCCATCTTGGTATTGACATCTACTGATTACCTTTTTTTAAATTCAATTTGAGATCTTCCTGATTCTTGGTATGATGAGTGATTTTAGATTGAAACCTGGACATTTTCGTATTTTAAGACTCTGGATCTTATTTAAACCTTCTGTTTAGCTGACTTTTTCTCACACTGGTCTGGCAAAATGGAGAGGGGCCCTCTTGCTACTGTCAGGTGAAGCTATATAGAAGTCCAGGTTGACAATCAGCCTCCTTGGACACACAAGGGAAGGGTTCCTCATTACTGCGAGGCTAAGATGGGCGTTCTGGCTCTCTAGTAGGGCTCAACGTATACTTCCCTAGCAGGGTGTAGCACACAGCCCCTCATAAGGGATCCACTGACATGGGGGGGGGGGGTGTGCAGCCTCATGACCACTGGACATTGTTGAAAGTCCTTAAGGTCCTACCTAGGCCTCTCTGCCATTACCTCTGTCAGGAAGGCTGAGTGCCTTGTTATTGACTGATGGGGCTGCTAATCTCAGCTCCTTATTTGGCCTTCTCTGATACCACCCCAGCAGGAGTTTGGGGAATTTCAATACTGGGGAATTTCAATACACCCTCACAAAGGTAGAAGAGTAAGTGCCCCGCTTGGTCTTTGTGGCACAAGTAGGAATAGGGCCAGGGTTTTTTCTGTGGTGTTTGGCTGGAGTAAAGTGGTTATTGTCTAAAAGTTTTCTATCTTGCTGTCTCTTTTCTAGTCCTTTGGCTGTAGAAAGCAGGCTTTCCAGGGCACCTGGGTGGCTTAGTTGGTTAAGTATCCGACTTCAGTGCAGGTCATGATCTCTGGGTTTGTGAGTTCAAGCCCCACGTTGGGCTCTGTACTGACAGCTCAGAGCCTGGAGCCTACTTTGGATTCTGTATTTCCCTGTCTCTCTGCCCCTCCCTGCTCACTCTCTCTCTCTGTCAAAAATATATATAAACATTTGAAAAACTTTTTTAAAAGAAAGCAAGCAGGCTTTTCTTGGGGTGTGCTTTGTCTATGGCCTATCAGTATTTCTTGGTTGCTAGCTTCTTCTGCTCCCAAGTCTGGGATATATGAAGCAAAAAGAAAAATCCAGAGCTCATTATGTTGTTCCTTGGGTCCCAAGGTCTGCCTTCTTTCCACCTTTCAGTCTTCTTATGCTTGTTTTACACACACACACCGCACACACACGCATACACACACATTCATTCTAGGGTTTTAGTTATACTTAGCAGTAGGATAGGGTAAAGTACATCTACTCCATCTTTCTGGAAGCCTAAGTCCAAACATTTTCTTTAATGTTTTTAACATTTTATTTTGAATTAGTTATAGATTCATAGGAAGTTGTGAAGATCATACAGAGAAGCCCTGTGTACCCTTCACCAGCTTTCCTGCAATGGTTACATCTTACATAACTACAATAAAACATAAAACCCAGGAAATGGATACAGGCATATCTCAGAGATATTGCAGGCTGAGTTTGGTTCCTTCCAGACCACCACAATAAAGCAAATATCACAATAAGACAAGTCAAATAAGTTTTTTGGTTTCTTACTACATGTAAGTTTATAGTATACTGTAGTCTATTAAGTGTGCAATAGCATTAGGTCTGAAAAAAACAATGTATATACCTTTTTAAAAAAATACCTTACTGTGACAAATATCATATGACTTCACTCATATGAGGACTTTAAGCTACAAAACAGATAAACATAAGGGAAGGGAAGCAAAAATAATATAAAAACAAGGAGGGGACAAAACATAAGAGACTCTTAAATATAGAGAACACCAGAGGGTTGCTGGAGGGATTGGGGGAGGGTGGATGGGCTAAATGGGTAAGGGACATTAAGGAATCTACTCCTGATATCACTGTTGCACTATATGCTAACTAACTTGGGTGTAAATTAAAAGATAATTAATTTAAAAAAACCTTACTGTGGGGCGCCTGGGTGGCTCAGTCGGTTAAGCGTTATGTCTCTTGATTTCAGCTCAGGTCATGATCTCTTAGTTTATGAGATCGAGGCCTGCATCAGGCTCTGCGTTGATAGCGGGATTCTCTCTCCCTCTTTCTGCCCCCCCCCTCCCCTGCGAGCACACATACACCCTCTCAAAATGAGTCACTTTTTTTTTTTAATTTAATTTTTTATTTTTTAAAATTTACATCCAAATCCAACTTCCCAACTTGGACTCTTGGTTTCAGCTCAGGTCATGATCTCACTGTTCATAGGTTCAAGCCCCATGTTGGGCTCCATGCTGACAGCACAGAGCCTGCTTGGGGTTCTTTTTCTCTCCCTTTCTCTGTGCCCCTCCTCTGCTGTCTCTCTCAAAATAAGTAAACTTAAAAAAAAAAAAAAGAGCACAATATTGATAGGTGTGTATAATTCCTCATTTAATCACATGGATAGACTTATATAACTACTACCACAATCAAGATACAGCCTACTCGGTCACTATAAAAATCTCCCTCACGCTACCTTTTTACAGACATTTCCTACTCTCCTCACTCCCAACACATCCCTAACCCCTAGCAACCACTAATTTGTTCTTCATCTTGATTTTGTCATCAATGGAAACATGCAGTATGTGACTTTTCAGAGTGGCTTTTTTCACTCAAGCATACTGCCCTTGAGATCCATCAAGTTTTATCAGTAGTTTATTCCTTCTTATTACTGAGCAATATTCTACCCACCTATACCCAGAGAAGGAGAAGAGTATGCAAACAAGGAAAGGTGATTTTATAGAGAACTCAAGAGCAAGAGTGTTGAGAAGCAGAGATGGGTTATCATTGCCTATTAGGATTCTCGAGAGTAGTTTTCTAGTTTGTGATAGCTATGACGTTTTTAATTTTTTTTTTTTCAACGTTTATTTATTTTTGGGACAGGGAGAGACAGAGCATGAACGGGGGAGGGTCAGAGAGAGAGGGAGACAGAGAATCGGAAACAGGCTCCAGGCTCTGAGCCATCAGCCCAGAGCCTGACGCGGGGCTCGAACTCACGGACCGCAAGATCGTGACCTGGCTGAAGTCGGACGCTTAACCGACTGCGCCACCCAGGCGCCCCTCTATGACGTTTTTAAAACCACTTCACTGGGGCGCCTGGGTGGCTTGGTCGGTTAAGCGTCCAACTTCGGCTCACGTCATGATCTCACGGTCCGTGAGTTCAAGCCCCGCGTCGGGCTCTGTGCTGACAGTTCAGAGCCTGGAGCCTGTTTCAGATTCTGCATCTCCCTCTCTCTCTGCCCCTCCCCTGCTCATGCTCTGTCTCTCTCTGTCTCAAAAATAAATAAACGTTAAAAAAAAAAAAAAAGTTAAAAAATAAAACCACTTTACTGAGGTATGATTGACATACAGAAAAGCACACAGTTTTTAAAGTTTTGACATATACACACACCAGTGACATCACCACCACAATCAAGGCAATGAACGCGTCCACCCCTCTCAACAGCTCTAGCTGTTCTGAGCCACACCGACTTCCCTGATGGTCCGGCAGTACTTTAAGTAGACTTCTACTTCAGAGTCTTTGTACTTGCTGTTTCCTCTACCTGGAAAGCTTATGCCCTAGACATCTCCATGGCTCCCCCAGCCCCCACCCCTTCATGTCATCTCCGCAGCCACCCCTGATCTGGCACTCCCTATGTCTCCTACTTACTTTACAGCATGTATCATACAAAGGTGTTGTTTCTTACTGTCTGACTTCTAGCAGGACAAATTCATCAATATTACTCTTCTCCTTGAGCATCTTTTTAAAATTTTTTTTTTTAACATTTTTATTTTTATTTTTGAGACAGAGAGAGACAGAGCATGAGCAGGGGAGGGGCAGAGAGAGAGGGAGACACAGAATCCGAAGCAGGCTCCAGGCTCTGAGCTGTCAGCACAGAGCCCGACATGGGACTCGAACTCACAGACCGCGAGATCATGACCTGAGCCAAAGTCGGATGCTCAACCGACTGAGCCACCCAGGCGCCCCAAGCATCTCTTTTTAATCAGTCAGGTTAGATTCCCCTGCATGTAACAGAAAACTCAAAAAATGACAAGACTTCAACAAAAAGTATGTTTATATCCCTTCCATGTAAAAGAAGTCTGAGGTAGGCAGTTCAGGCAGCTCATCAATCATTAGGGACCTAGACTCCTTCTATCTTGCTAACATCATCCTTAGTTGCCAGTTTGTGGTGCAAGATGTTGTTTACATTTCAAACAAATATCATATCCACATTCCTATCAACAGGAAAGAAAAATGGCGGGAAAAACAGACATGTTCTCTCCTGCCATGTGGCCTCACCTAACTAAAAGCTATGGCAAATGTGCTATTCATTGCTGAAGGGCATTAGGGGTTCTAGGGGCGTCTAGGTGGCTCAGTTGGTTAAGCAGCTGACTTTAGCTCAGGTCAGATGGTGATCCCAGGGTCATGGGATCAAGCCCCAGTTCAGGTTCTGCGCATATAGCACATAGCCTGCTCGGGATTCTCTCTCCCTCAATCTCTGCCCCGCCCCTGCTCGAACTCTCTCTCTTTCTCTCTCTCACTCTCAAATTAAATAAACTTTAAAAACAATTAGGGGTTCTGTGATTACAGATAGTAATAGATACTGGGGTGGGCAAGTAGTAATTCTGCCTGCCATTCTAGGCTCTATTACCTTACTCATCTTTTTGTCTCTCTCTACCTGTTTCACTGCACCAGCAGAGGCCTAAGAGATAAAAGGGATAAAAAGAGGAGAAATGTAGCATTTGAACACTGAGGTAAAATTCTTTGTCCTACCTTTTACTTCTTTATTCTTTCAACAACTAGCCCCCCTTTCCCCCGCCACCAAAGTTACTAGGATGCGATGTGCAGGCAAAGAAAAGGGAAAAGTTTTAGACCTGTTTCTCAGTGTCACTGTGAAAGCTGAATAAAAGTCCTCGCAAAGGGATTTGAGATTTTGGCTTCCTATGCTGTGTTCAAAGTCTTATTATTAGATGAGCACTAAGTTAATGGGCTTTTCTTAAATGGCAGCTGAGGAAAGACACTTATTCAAAAAGAACACGTGTGGAGAAACTGGAAAACACCTTGATGGGTCATCAAAATTATCATCACCGAGGGGCAGACGGACCCTGTGTGCCTGCCTACAGATGTGATATCCTACGGACAGAGCTGAGGACATGTACTAGAATGTAATCCTGAGAAAACATCAGGCAAATCCAAAATGAGAAATGAGGAACATTGTATTAAACAAAAGCTGGTGAAATTCTCAGTGTCATAAAAGACAAAGGCTGAGAATTGTTCTAGATTAAAGGAGGCTAAGGAAATCTGACCAAAAAATAAAGTACATGATTCTAGAGAGGATCCTGTACAGGAAAGGGGAAAAAACTGTAAGGGCCATGTTGGATCAACGGACAAAAATGAAATATGGTGGGTAGATTAAATTATTGAGTAAAGTTTACATTTTTTTGAGCTTGATAACTAAACCATGGTTGTGTAAGAAAATGTACTCATTCTTAGGAAATACATACGTAAGTATTTATGGTAAGAGGCATGATACAAGCAACTTACTCTCAAATGGTTCAGGAAAAAAATATATACATGTATATACAGAGAGAGGGAGAGAGGGAGAAAACACGTACACAAATAAACAAATGAAGTGAAATGCCAATAGCGGATACCCTGGTCGGAAGGTATCTAAGTGTTCTTTGTACAGTTCTTTTCTTGCCAACTTTTCTGTTAAGTCTGAAATCCCTCCCACCCCTGAAGAGTGAGGACAATAAGCAGCATGCAGATTACCTTAATCCTGCACCTGTCTAATGAACTGTTCTGGATGTTTTATTTGATTCTCTGCCAGAAAATCTAACGCTTAAGTTTTCAATTGGGAGGGAAAGAAATGACCCCTGTTAGATAACATTTATTCAGGACACTTCTGTCAGAAAAACCTCAGGCAGGCCAGGCTTTTTTCTTCTGTTCACCAAATGTATCCAGGAACCTAAAAGATACCATCTGACCGAAGCTACTTAATTGGGACACGCACTTAATCACCACCGGACTTTTTCCATACAGGATGACCAAATTAGCCTGTGGCTCTATGCAAGGATCCCATTTCTCATGCAGCTGGGAATTAAGGGGACTGGCATTCTGACAAACCACTAAAGCCAAGGGAGTGGAAATGATGCTAGCTTAGACTTCAAATGCACTTCAGTGACTCTAGATCTCCCCACAGAAAAGGAAGAAAGTATGTTACCCCATATCTACGCTAACTTCTTCAATTCTTGAGATCTAGTGGCATTCTTGTTTGCACTATACAAATCTCACATCATAGTCAACTCATATTTTACAGTTAAAACCAGATGTGTAAAGGCATAGATCAACAGCAGTAAATAAGTTTGGGTTCTTCACAGCCTCTTACAAAGGAAATGTCTTATGATCGTCAGCTGTAAGTTTGGCTTTTAAGAGGTTTTCTTTTTTTTTTTTTTTTTTTTTTAATTTTTTTAACGTTTATTTATTTTTGGGACAGAGAGAGACAGAGCATGAACGGGGGAGGGGCAGAAAGAGAGGGAGACACAGAATCGGAAACAGGCTCCAGGCTCTGAGCCATCAGCCCAGAGCCCGATGCGGGGCTCGAACTCACGGACCGCAAGATCGTGACCTGGCTGAAGTCGGACGCTTAACCGACTGCGCCACCCAGGCGCCCCTTAAGAGGTTTTCTTAATGTTTATTTATTTTTGAGAGACAGAGAGAGAGAGGGAGAGAGCGAGAGAGAGAAAATGAGCAGAGGAGGGGCAGAGAAAGAGAGGCAGACAGAGAAGTCGAAGCAAGCTCTGAGCTGTCAGCAGAGTCCAACGTGGGGCTGGAACCTACGAACCATGAGTTCATGACCGAGTCAAAGTCACACATTTAATCAACTGAGCCACCCAGGTGCCCCAGTTTGACTTTGAAGGAGTTAATAAAGACAAAAAGAAACTTCGAATTATTTATTCCTACTTGTGTTCATTGTAAAGTTTGTTAAACTTTTAATTCATCACACTGTTTTTCTAAAGCTATATAAAAACACGTTCTTCAAAGAAATGTTTTGGGGCCCCTTGTTAGTTCAGTCGGAGTGCGCAACTCTTGATCTCAGGCTGAGTTCAAGACTCAACACTGGGTGTGGAGATTACTTACAAATAACTTGGAAGGAAGGAAGGAAGGAAGGAAGGAAGGAAGGAAGGAAAAGGAAGGAAGGGTGGGTGGGTGTTTCTAGAATGGATATTCAACCTTAAAAACATACTTTGGAAAAAGCTTTCTTTTAGGAAGACCGAGGTTATTCCTAAGTACCGAGGCTATTTTAAAAAATAAAATAGGTACCTGTGGGCTTTCTGTGTATATACAAAAGCCAGCCTCAGCACCTTGAGCCTGACAGAGCCATCCAAACCACAAACTTGCTGAGTCACATGTTAAGCTCAGTTGGCAGTTTCCTCTAACAACCTCTTAAGTCTGCAAATTTAAATTAAAAATCTGAGCTATAAAAGTCAGATATATAAATAATCAATTTCTGATAAGTCCTTCTTTAAAAGATGTAACAATGAGAAACTAAAAAGCAACAAGTAGTCCCAGCAAAGGCTCAGATTAGGAAATTGACTCAGCTTTTAGAGAGAGAGCACAAAATCATCCCTATCAGGATGCCTATTTTTAACTACTTGTTTGCCTAGGTAAGGTTATTTGCCTAAATTAGCCCCTCTTCAAGTTTCTAGGGGAAAAAAGCATCCACCTAGTGCTATTTCAATTTCTAGCTACAAATTTATAAAAAAGTATAGACACACACATACCTCCAGTATTATATTCCTGAGTAAAATAGATCCTAAGACAGAGTTTGCCCAACCCACTAATAATAAACATTTCCCAGGGAGCTTTCCAAAATAGCGAATTTCCTAAGCCTCACCCCAGATATATTAAATCAAAATCTGGAATCTTTGTTTTAAAAAATGATCCCCCACGATTCTAATAATCAGCCAGGTTGTAACTTCTGGCTTAGGGCACCTTCTACCATAAAATCACTATAACAATAACCTCAGATGGCAAAGATAGTTTTATTTTTTCCAATGTTTATTTATTTTTGAGAGACAGAGACAGAGAGAGAGCATAAGCAGGGGAGGAGCAAAGAAAGAGGAAAACACAGAATCAAAAGCAGGCTCCAGGTTGAGGTGTCAGCACAGAGCCCAACACGGGGCTTGAACCTACGAACCATGAGATCGTGACCTGAGCAGAAGTTGGACACTTAACCATCTGAGCCACCCAGGAGCCCCCCGTTTTGTTTTACATGTAATGATTCAAAATCTAAAAGATACAAAAAGATGACAAGCTTTTCTCACTCATCCCCGTCCCCCAGCCACCCACCTACTCTTCATTGGCAACCAGTATTACCAGTTGCTTATATGTCCTTCCAAAGATCCTTTATGCGTACACATGTAGATATTTCCTTTAAATAAGAACAGCAGTGAATAATACATTTTAAACAAATCAAGGTTCAAAACAATGTGTATCTTGGAGATCTTTCCCCACAGAGAGCTTCTTTATTTTAACATGCCTAGTATATGCCATTTGGTAGATTTATCATACTTGATAAATCAGGCCCCTTCGATGGACACGTATGTTATTGCCAATCTTTTGCTACAACTCATAATCTTGTACATGTTATTTTGTACATATGCAAGTCTATCTGTAGAATAAATTCCTAGGCATGGAAATGTTAAATCAAAGGTAATTTTGATAGATATTGCTAAACTGCCCTCCCCAAAGATTACAATTTTTATTCCCATTTGCAATGCGAAATAGCAGTTCAGATTTTACATCAAACTGAATACGAACAGCCAATGACTTACTTTCTAAATGTTGCTCTGAAAATATCCCACTTTGTAGCCCAGTGATACAACAAATGACATTCTGTAGACAACTTCTGTACCATGGAAATCTGCATAATTTTACCATGGCTATTAGAAAGTTTTCTGATTATTGAAACCCATGAAAAAGAGGAACTAAGAGAAACGAGAAGCTGAGGTTAAGGCCATTCTTGCCATCTTTAGCTGACATGCACACACTGAAAAGTCTTTTTCCCTACTTCAGCAGAAGACTTAAAATTTTCCACTTACTACCCCAAATGCTGTTCATGTGAAAAAGTAACCAATTGTGCTATTTATTATTTTAATCAACAAAAAGCTCTACAAGTGTTAGATTTACCAAATCTTGCACATGAAAACTTTACTAAATAAAGGCAGGGTGTCCAAAGGGACTCACTCCATAGCTAAGGGGGAAAAAATGTCATGCAGAAGAGGGCATGCTAAAGAGAGAATGAGTTAGAGAAATACAACTGGAATCAACTGGAATACTCATCTCTTTTATGATGCACAAGGAATACAGAGGGGAGAAAAAAGGGAACACATTTTTAACTAAAACAGTTGACAATTTTATTTTCACATTTCACGATACAAATGGAAATTGCTTTTTTTTTTTTTGTCCCACTACTCCCTTGCAAAAACTATTCTCTGTTTGATAGGAAGGGGGAGCAAGTCTTCCTTGTCATGCTGTTAGAAAACACCCAGAGTCACAGCACCATGATCTCCTGGTGAAGAACAAGTAATATAAAATGGATATAAAGAGGTTCCTGTCTCTCCTTATCTGTCTGGTCGAGTCATTCCTGGCCGAGTGGGTACCATCATGGGACGGGCGGGAGGTCTCATCATTGGGGGCCCAGGCATCATTGGCATGTGGCCTCCCATAGGCGGCCTCATTCCAGGAGCTGCAGGACCAAACAAAGAAAAGGGAAAAAGAGAGTCAGAAACTACTACTTATGAGAGCTTAATGGGACTTCAATTAAAGACAAAAAGTAGCCCCCCTGCAAAATGCTGGAAGAAAGACATACTTGACAGAAGAAATGCAACAAATTCATCACATCTGTAAATTACTTAGACATTCTCAAACAAAGAACAAAGGTCAACACAAGAACCATATGGGAATCATGATCTAATGATAGTAAGGGGGAACTATTAATAGAGTGCTTTCCAGAAACCACCAGGGACACTAGTTCCCTAAATTGACCTTTTCTCACTCAGGGAAATTCACAACCAAGTCACATGTTACCCAGTCAGCTCTCTTAATCAGTTCTATCCACCATATAACCAGGAGCTATTTCATGAATGTACACAGGCACAGAGGACAATCTTACCACTAAGCGTTTGTTCGGAGTTGTAGGAAAGGTGAGCAGGAGGCCCATGCTGAGAACCTGTTAGTAACCATACTTCGCTCAAGTCAAGAAAAACAGGCAATAATGTGATTTACAACAATTAGCACACACACACAAATCTAATTTTTCTAATTCATTTTAGAAACTGTTAAGGACTTTTTTGAAGTGTCCCATCGATACACCAGCCAAATAAATGAGCCAGGGAAGGGAGGGCAAGCAGAGGTGGGGGTTGGGGAGGAGTACAGGCAGCTTCACAGAATTGGCAATATTCTACTTCCTCAGCTGAGTGGTGGGTTCACGGGTATTCATTTTATTATTATGCCTCATGGTCTTCATGTTATAGATCTTCTCTTCAAATATAAAAATTTACCTAATTACTTACTAAACCATTTTGATGAAAGGTTTGTAATAGTTCAAGAGAAAACTATATTCAAAGCCGAATACAGCCTTATCACAAAAAGTAAAACACAAGTATATGCAAAGACACAAAATTCAACAGGTATAAATGTTTTTAAGATCAATTTCAGGGGCGCCTGGGTGGCGCAGTCGGTTAAGTGTCCGACTTCAGCCAGGTCACGATCTCGCGGTCCGTGAGTTCGAGCCCCGCGTCGGGCTCTGGGCTGATGGCTCAGAGCCTGGAGCCTGTTTCCCATTCTGTGTCTCCCTCTCTCTCTGCCCCTCCCCCGTTCATGCTCTGTCTCTCTCTGTCCCCAAAAAATAAATAAACGTTAAAAAAAAAAAAATTTAAAAAAAAAAGATCAATTTCAAAAGGAACAGAAAATAATACTAAACTTCTAAGGATCTTATTAAAAACCCCAACATAACATAACCTATATTCAGCATTTCCTAGAAGAAGCTCATCTAGACCAAAGACTGAAAACGAGGCACCTGAAAACTTGTTTACTTTGGTCTCCACAGTACATTTACTTTCAATCAGTTGCCAACACTGGCAACTAAGAAGTCTAATTAGTAGTAACTCTAGATACCCTTTTTCAACTTTTTGTTATGGAAATATTCAAACATACACAAGAATGAAAAGAGTATAATGGACATCCATGTACCCATCATCCAGCTTCCATCATTATTCACCCATGGCCAACGTTCTATCTCATGCCAACCCATTCTTATCCTTGCCCACCCTGAACTAATTATTTTAATTCAAATTCCACAGTATTATTTTATCCTGGTGAAAACAACAAAATACTCAGGAGAACTGGCAACACCAAGCCTGCATTCTCAAATGTCAACTGCAGGCTGAAGCTAAGTTCTAGAAGCCTTATCTTTAGGTGTGTCATGCATTCCCAGTTCGCTATATCCCTAAACCCTCTAGGAATTTGAATTTGTGACCTTGATTTAAGAATGCAAAAGAAGGGATGCCTGGGTGGCTCAGGTCATGATCTCAGGGTAGCAAAACAGAGCTCCAGGCTGGGCATGGAGCCTGCTTAAGATTCTCTCTCCCTCTTCCTCTGCCTCTCCTCCACATGCAGAGTGCACACAGGCTCACTCTCACTCTCAAAAAAGAGGGAAAAAAAAAAAAAAGAATGCAAAAAACGTCATCTAAATCACTCTGTTTTGGCTTCATAAGGAACTCTTACCTATACTCTACTCCTATCATTCTAAATGATACCCGTAGCAAGCACAGTGAATGCTTCTAGCTAAAAAGCTACTCTATCTAATACCTCTGCACCTTGTCTTACCAGTTGAGTTGTAGGCTTATGTCTATTGTATTTATTCTTATTATAGAATTTAACTTCTGCAAGTCAACAAAAATGAGTATATAAAAAAGAACTGTTTCCATGAAACTATGTGGATATTTAGAAAAACAATTATCCCAAAAAGTGCTCACAAATTTGATAGGTGAGAGAATTATAAAAGATTGGAAGTAGATGGCCTCACAAGGTTTCTAACCTTGAAAGAAATAGAAACTAAAGTTGGTAAAGGATGCATTATGGGTACGGTTTATCGGTTTAGGCAAGAAATATATGGTGCTCCAATCAGTAGACTCGTTTTCAAAGCAAAGGCCCTGACCAGGTATCAGAAAAATCTGCAAATTAGTACATATTTATGTTTATGTTAAAATACAATGTTTGAGGTGGGTTTTTCCCCCCTTCCTGAATAAACGACTAACTACAGGGCTAAGGCCTTTTTCATACGCTAATTTGGCCTAGTTAACTAAAGATTGAATCAGCAACAAGAGCACCACTCCAGATCAAAACTGAAAAAAGTAGCAGTACAATTATTTACCTACCTTATCCCCTTTGGAAAACCTCAACTACCTTTCTCTTCATTATAAATGACCACAAGTCAGGAAGAGGCAAGGAAACAGGAGGGAGGGAGAAGGAAAAAAAGGCAGCCTTATCCCGTTTTTAGTAGCACAAGGCCTTTGGATATCATCCAATTATACTGCTAAAACACATATTTATTTTTCTTTATCATTACAGATTCACCAAGTATAGTTTACTGCAATAACACATTTAGACAATGTATTAAGAATTCCATTTAAAAGGAGAACTAAAACACAATGGAGCATCCTAAAAGGAAAGAGATTCAAACTTACCAGGTCCCACTGGCATCATCCCAGGAGGAGGAGGGCCCATCATTGGCATCATGGGAGGGCCCCCCATATGGGGTGCTGGCATCATACCAGGGCGAGGAGGACCCGCTGGAATAACGAATGGGGGCTGAGTTTAAGATATGCTTACATATTAACATTTCCTCTTCTATGAAACTAGTAGGGCCTCATGGCCCAGCCCAAGTTCTAGAATAATAGACTTCTTATGGTTTCTTTTATAACAGTAGATCCACAAAAATCAATATGCCACAAAACTTTATGACTAAAAAACAAGGACAATACTGCCTAGACAGAAGTATAAAATGAAGTCAGCACAGGTTAGAAAAAATTTCAAAAGTTAAAATATTTTTTTAAAGGGTATTATGCCTTCTGTAGAGTTCCTGACAAATTTAAGCCACAAGTAAGTAATTTCAGATCTGTTTTTAAGAAAATCAAAACCTCTGGGGCACCTGGGTAGCTCAGGCGATTAAATGTCCAACTTTGGTTCAGGTCATGATCTCAGAGTTGGGGAGTTCGAGCCCCACATTGACTCTACTGTCAGCACAGAGCCTGCCTCGTATCCTCTGCATCCCTCTCTTTCTAACCTCTTCCTTGCTCTCTCTCAAAAATAAACATTAAAAATTTTTTTAAAATATATATCTTCTTTTACTTAAAAAAAAAATCAAAATCTTTAAAAGATTTTTTGGAAATACACAGACATGTATGCAGAGATATTCCTGATAGCATCATTTACAATAGTTTGGAATAACTTAAATGTCCCACAATAAGAAAATGGTGAGGTTAATTATGGCACATTCATACTACAGATTCTACTATTAAAAATAATGGGGCTGGGTGCCAGCCAGCCAAGATACAGAATAAGACAGACAGGTAACCTGAGAGCTGCTGTGACCCAAGGCCTGACTAGCCCCAGGATGGTGGAAGCCCAAGGAAGGTTTGGTGGGCCATTAGCTGTCTACCTGCATTAGTGTGCAACTATTATAAACAGCCCACTTCTGTTCATATCCGTGGCTACTTACAGGACTGATTTTAGGTTTCTGAATTCAATTTCAATCCTAAGCCCTTCCAGGAGAGCCACAGAACTTATGGCCTAGTTATCTCCTTCTGTCATTTAGAAACAAAAAACCTCGGAGAAGAGAGGCCTTTGATTCACCCCACTTTCAACTGTCCAATTCTTGGTTTTCCCAAGGTGTATATATTTGTGTTAGGTGGGTTAGGAGATAGGAAGAAATGCTGAAGAGTTGATCCGCTACACTTTAATCTTTCAGTGTTGGGTTCAGAGCAATAAATAATTTAATGTACTCATCAACACCTCTTCATATATTAGCTCATCTAATCACAGGTACATTCTGACCTTTCCACTGAATCAACTGTCTTGAACCCGCTTGGGATGTCATAAATACAATATCCTAGTAATAATGCAATCCGAAGGTAACTCTGCAGACATTTCAGAAATTATACCACTGATGTTTTCTTTTACTGTCTATGTATTCATTCAACGGGCATTCAAAAGCCAACTGTAAAATAATCCAACAAAATCAAAGGATAATCTGCACCTCCTTAAATTATAGCTGTTAAGATAAAAATTCCATAAACTTACGGAGACTAGGGGGAGGTGGAATCATCGCCCCTGCAGGAGGAGGAGCAGAGAATGGAGTAGGAGGAATCTTTCCTTGCTGAAATGCAGCAGCTTTGGAGAAAAAAAACACACACTAATAAGAACTCAACAACACATTTACGAAAATATCCCTTTTCTTCCATTTCACAATGATTTCACTCCAAAAAGTATTCATTTAAGATTACTACATCATGGCCTCTACAGTTTTTAAATCAACTGTAAGTACTTACCAGCAAAAATTACAATTAACTGGTTTACTGCTTTGGGTTTTCTAACCTATATTTATTTAGTCAATATTGCTATGGCTGAATTAACTATGAGAACCTGGAGTGAAGACCTCTTACCTACCAATGTCTTACCAAAGACAAGCAATCATCTTTAATCTGTAGATGTGGTTTACAACCAATTTGAACCATTCAGTTTTGTTTGAAAAATGTTGGGGGCGCACCCGGGTGGCTCAGTAGGTTAACCATCTGACTCTTGGTTTTGGCTCAGGTCATGATCTCACAGTTTCATGAATTCAAGCCCCACATCTGGCTCTGCGCTGACAGCACAAAGCCTGCTTGGGATTCTCTGTCTCCTCTATTTCTGACCCTCCCCCCCACACGCTCTCTTAAAATAAATAAATAAACTTAAAAAAAAAAAAAAAAAAAGTGTGATACCTGCCCAAAGGTCAGGCTTTACAAAACTTTCCGTCATTATGGTTTACCAGTTTTGAAATTAATGTACTGAGCGAAGAGACATGAATGAGAAACCAAAGATTTTAAAGAGCCCACCCTGAAGGAAGGTATGATCTTAAAAAATGTCCAATACAATCAACTTTTTTCTTTCTGACAATATGAGGCACAAATGAAAAGAAATTGAAGATCATTTATTTGGGCTTTACAAAAAGTCACAAATAAATACTTAAATATATACTCATACCATACTGGAATTAAAATTAAAAATATGCTGGGGCGCCCGAGTGGCTCAGTGGGTTAAGCATTCAATTCTTGATTTTGGCTCGGGTCATGATCCCATGGTTCATGAGATCGAGCCGTGTGTCAGGCTCCAGGCTCACTTCTTGTGTCCTGAACTCAATTAACCTAAACAAAAATTTTCCTAATTAAACAAAAAGAGTATGGCATGTCCAACAGAGGTCCAAAACATACCCAGATTATTGTGTCACATCAGCTTCCTTTTTGAGCAGTTGTCTTTGTCAGGACTACAAGACTAAGAAACTGAGAGTCTCTCAGAGTCTTTGAAGGTTAACTATAAACCCACCTCTCACCTTTTCCTATTACAAAAGGAAAATAGTTCTAAAACCTATGATCACTACAAGAAAGATTTCACATAAATTGGCTACAAAATCTGGTCCGTGTCAATAAAGAATCATTAGACAATTCATTCTTCTCTGCCCCGCTTCCCAATGTAATCAATACCTGATTGCTCTAACCTCAACAATTAATATTAATGTGTTCCTATATCCCCCGAGAAACTAATGACCTTCTAATTCTTTCATTCAACACACCAGAATGTTCCTATTTATCAGTCAGAATGAGTTGCTTCTGTGCAAAACAACAGAGAGACAGGGACGAGAAAGAATGGGACCATTCTCCCGCATCAGAACAAGAGACTGAAACATACTTGTTTTGTCGATCAGGCTCTGGGCTTGCTCTTCCATCCATTTCTGATAGTAGTCTTTCACATTCTCTTTGTGTTTCCTACCACTGCAGTGTGTCTTTCTCACAGATGGCTGTAAAACAAAAAGGTCAGATCAGTCGCAGAAACAAGTTTCCCAAACTAGAAATTTTATAAAGCCTTTCCTTTATGTAAGTAGCCTGGCTACCTCTAGACGCTTAAGCTGGGTGCTAAAGCATTATTTATAAACATTATCCAATAACACACTGTGGTAATCTACCTACTATATTATCTAAACCAGAGGTCTGCAAACTATGGCCCACGGGCCGGCCACCTGATTTTGTAAAACAAATTAGTGGAACACAGCCACATCCGTTTGTGCATGTACCATTTTTTTCCCCTACAAAGCAGAATTGAGTTATACTATTTTTTTTTCCCTACAAAGTCATCACAACAAAAACTATATGGTCCACAAACTTAAAATAATTACAATGTGGCACTTTAAGGAAAAGTTTGCAAACTCCTGATCTAGAACATAATGCCATTTTAATGCCCTTTCTTAAAAAAAATTTCTTTTAATGTTTATCTATTTTTGAGACAGAGAGAGACGGAACATGAACAGGGAGGGTCAGAGAGAGAGGGAGACAACAGAATCCGAAGCAGGCTCCAGGCTCTGAGCTGTCAGCACAGAGCCTGATGCGGGGCTTGAACTCATGGATGGTGAGATCATGACCTGAGCTGAAGTCGGATGCTTTACCGACTGAGCCACCAGGCGCCCCTTTAATGCCCTTTCTTAGGTCATTCTATAGCAAAATAATATAGTCCACATACATCTAAACTATACTGTTTACAAGAATATCTTCTTTTAAATGACTATGGGTCTAGAATACAGACTATGTGAATCACATACAAACTTTTGTCTCTAGCCCACTAATCCTTTTGTTCTTTAAGACCTTTACCAAGGTAAAACTGATATAAGATAAACTCCACACAGTTATAACCATATGTTTAAGTTAACATTTATTTAACACCTACCACATACCAGACACCATGCTATGTAATTCACAAGCAGTATCTCAATCATGTTATAATCACATGTTCATGGTACAATGGAATATTAATCAGAAAGAAACAATCACGGATACAATATGGACAAATCTCAAAAGCATGCTCAGCAAAAAAAAAAAAAAAAAGGAGAAACACAGAATGTATACTATATATACTATAAAATTCCATTCATATCAAGTTTTAAAACCAGTAACACTGATCTTTCATAATAAAAACCAGATCAGTCGGGGCCAAGGGTACAGGGTACTGACTGCAAAAAACCACAAAGGAATTTTCTGGGGTGATGGAATGTTCTATTATCTCAACGCACACAGCAAACTGTTAAGTATTTGCCAAGTCATCACACTGTACACTTAAAACGTGCATTTAATCTAACATAAAGTATAACTCAATAAAACTGATTTAAAAATCACAAGGTTGAGGGTGCCTGGATGGCTCAGTTGGTTAAGTGTCCAACTTTGGCTCAGGTCATGATCTCGCGGTCCATGGGTTCCAGCCCCGCATCAGGCTCTGCACTGACATCATGGAGCCTGCTTCAGATTCTGCGTCTCCCCCTCCTTGTCTCTCTCTGTCCCCGTCCTGCTAGCACACTGTCTCTCTCTCAAGAATAAACTCTGGGGCCCCTGGGTGGCTCAGTAGGTTGAGCGTCCAACTTCGGCTCAGTCATCATCTCACAGCTCGTGGTTCAAGCCCCGCATCAGACTCTGTGCAGACAGCTCAGAGCCTGGACCCTGCTTCAGATTCTGTGTCTCTGTCTCTGTCTCTGCCCTTCCTCCACTCGTGCTCTGTTTCTGTCTCTCAAAAATAAACAGTAAAAAAATTCTTTTAATTAAAAAAATTGTAATTTAATTAAAAAAAATTTTTAAAAATCCATTTCTGATTACAGCCTCATTAATGCGAATTTTTATGGTACATAATCAAATGTGTCAACACTTGGAAGATTTGTGTAACTGAGTGAACCAATATTCCAATATTCATTTTCCATATGACCAGAGCATGTTACAAAATCCTGTCTGGTAAAAGATTCACTCAAAGTGCAAGACAGACCAACAAGTTTTGATGTAGCAGAGTGTGAAAAGTCTAATATGGTTTAAGTTTCCACACTACAACTAACCATGTGTTGAGTCTGGGTGTAGTAACATAAAGTATTAAAGAATATCCAATATTATCTAAAAAGGCTAGTAAGGTACTCCTCTTTTTTTTCAACTCCTTATCCACGTGAGGCTGGATTTTTCATATAATTGAACCAAAACAAAGTGCAACAAGTTTAATCCAGAACATAAGAATCCAGTGGTCTTCCATTAAGTCGGACATTACAGAGGTTTGCAAAAAGGTTATAGCAATGCCATTCTTCACACTAATTTTTTCTAAATAGCTACGTTCCACTTTTATTTTACTGTTATTATTTTATATGTAGGCTCCACGTCCAGTGCAGAGCCCAAGGCAGGGTTTGAAATCACTACCCTGATATCAAGACCTAAGCTGAGATCAAGAGTCAGTCGCTTAGCTGACTGAGCCACCGAGGAAGCTCCTATTTTTCATTTTAAAAGGTTATTTGTATCACAGATAAAAAGTTTGTTATTGTTACTTTCAAATCAATCAGTATTTTTAAAATTGTAGGTTTTAAATATAGCAAATACAGAAATATTTCAAATACAGCAAATATTAATAGTTAAGTCAATATAAGCCCTGTAACTTTTTTAATTTTTTTGAGAGAGAGAGAGAGAGACAGAGTGCAAACAAGAGAAAGGCAGAGAGAGAGGGAGACACAGTATCTGAAGCAGGCTCCAGGCTCCAAGCTGTCAGCACAGAGCCCTATGTGGGGCTCGAACCCATGAACTGTGAGATCATGACCTGAGCTGAAGTCAGATGCTAACAGACTGAGCCACCCAGGTGCCCCTTAAGAACTTTTTAAGAATTTTTTTTTAATTGGTAATTTTTGGGGTGCCTGGGTGGCTCAGTTGGTTGGGCGTTCGACCTTGGTTCAGGTCATGGTCTCATAGTTCTGTCAGTTTGAGCCCCGTGTCCAGCTCTGTGCTGACAGCTCAGAGCCTGGAGCCTGCTTCGGATTCTACGTCTCCCTCTCTCTGTCCCTCCCCCACTCATGCTTTTTCCTCTCTCTCTCAAAAATAAACATTAAAATAATAATAATAATAAAAGAACTCAGTAATTTTGAAGAGTGTAAAAGGACCACGAGACAAAAAATGTTTGAGAGCTGCTGGCATAGAAACCCTAAAGTTATACTGTCTAGGCTCTTCTTCCAGCTCTGTACAACTTACTAGTTTAGTAACATCCAGTCAGTCATTTATCTATACTCTGCCTCAGTTTCCTCCTCTGTAAAATGGAGATAATGCTAACCATATAGGCTCATCATGAGCATTAAACATGATACAGGTAAAGCATCTGGAACACTGCCTGACACACAGTAAATATTCAATCTTAGTTGTTATTATTTGTTAAGCAGTTTTTAATTAAATAGAAGTACAGCACTCGGGTTTTAAATTTGGGCATTTCTTTCCAGTTAATCAATCAAATGTCTGAATGCCTTGTCACAATCAAATATTTGAACTTTAAGACACGTTCCTACAATTTTTACTTGTCATGTAAATTTTCTGCACCTTCAATTCTGCTACAGTTTTATCATTTTGGGTCTCAACTCAAAACACTAACTGCTGGAAGGCCAATCATTTCAAATTACGAAACCAGTTACAGGAAGGAAGCAGGAAAAGAAACCCAGGTTATTTTTTCCAAGCAGGAGCACTTAAAGCTCAACAGCATGAAAAGCACACATTTATACCCCCCCAAAATCTTATCTTTCACAGACAAGGTGTTTTGAAACTGAAAAGAAACACTACTTACAGAGTCATGGGTGAGGTATGTGTCGCAGTAGTCACAATAAAACCTGGAAAGGGGTGGAAGATAGAGAAAAAGACGACAACCAGTTAACAGATGCCCATCCACGTGGGCAGTTCAACGAAGGTAAAATATAAAAAGACCTATGCACGATCCCAAGACGTCAATCTAAGCGACCTGACACAAACCAGGCTTTTCTGTTGCGTTGCGCGGGGTCGAGCTACACACACCGAAAGACGACAGTATCCAGAACTCCCGGGCTCCCTCCCCCACACGCCCTCGCTTCCCGGGAAACTTCAAGAGCTAGAATCCGCTCTGCACTCCCCTTCCTGGGCCACAATGGCGACCGTGACCGCGAACACCCCCAGATTCGAGCCCCCACTCACTTAGGCATGTTGCTTCGCAGACCGTTGGCCACTCCGTCCCGCGCCACCCGGAAGTGACGCACACAACAAGCGCCGACGCCGCGGAACCGATGAGTCAAACGCTACTCTAGGAACCCTACCCAGTCGTCCAATCCGCCGCCGCGCTGCGCTGCGACCGCCTTACCCGCTGCGGCCGGTCGAGGGGCGGGGCTTTTCTCTTCATCCCGTCACTTACAGCTAGGCGGGAAGGGGTGGTCGAAGGGTCCCTGCGAGGTTCAATCCACGCTCCTGTAATCCTGATTCTTGATGCTTCCCGGAAGCATGGTATTCATTCTTTGGACGACTTTCTAAGGATCGCCTGCTATGTACCAGGCCCTGCTATAAATGCTGAGAGAAGACAGCAGTGAACGAAACAGACAAATGTCCTGCCCTCGTGGAGTAGGCCCTAGGAGTTGGGGGAATCAAATAATAAAGTCAGTATGTAGTAGGTTAGATGGAGTTGAGTAGAGGAGGAGCGGGAGTTGGGGAGTGACGCAAGGAAGGGATTTTTCAACTTTAAATAAGACAGCTTGCTGAGAAGGTGACAACTGTGAAATAATAGGTTTCCTAAAGCAATAAGCTTGGTGCAAGCGATTTTACATGGCGTCTCTTTTTTAAGTCTCATTAACCCTAGGAGATGATAGAACCCCCAGTTTCAAGTCCCATCTCCCGCTTCCTAGCCTCGCTGCTTGAGAAAGTTATCTAATCTTTCTGAGCCTCATTTTCCTCGACTGGAAAATAATGGGTAATAATTCTTACTTGTGGGGCTTAAGGAACGATTAAATGTGAAAATGCTTGTAAAATGTTTAGGGCAATATCTGTACATACTAAGTCCTCCACATATGGCAGTTATCTTTTTACATAAAAGGATATTGATAGAAATATCTTGTCCACAGATCTAAGCTGTTCTAGCAACAGGGCCAAACTTTCAGCCTGGTCAATCAGACTCCCAAATGGCCTGACCGCTCAGAAAAGGGGAATAAATGTTGGGAATGGAGAGGTAGAGCTTTTGATTCTACTGTTCCATATTCTCTGGTGGTGGAGTTGCAACCAAAATAATAATAATTGCTACCTTATTTGAATGTTGACTATGTCCTAGGTGCTTTGAATGCATTAATTTATTTGATCTATTCAATAATCCTATCGTTCACATTTCAAATGGGGACACTGAGCTTCAACAAGGTTAAGTGTACCATAAAGATGATTTCCTCTCTTAAAAGTTAACTGCAGGATGAAATTATCAGGCTTTCACTACTCTAACAGTGGTCAATGTTAGCATTATTGATGGTGGAGCAATTGGGTATTACGTATCTCCTGCTAGGATGCTAACATTAAATAGACAGTCAACTGTGACCTATTCTTACCAAAAGTGTTCCACTTGGATCCAATCAAGTTCTAAGATAGACAAGAGGATCAAGCTAAAGAAAGCAAAAGGCAGCAAACAACCAGAAGGTGGGAGAGTCGCTAGGACAAAGGGCCCCTTTCCTTCACCAAGTCAAGAAAAGATGTCATTCTAGATTAAAATGTTTTTAACAGACATAACAATCAGATGTAGTATACAGTTCAGGGTTAGATCTGGTTTGGACAAACTAGCTCTAAAAGACATTTTAAAGAAAATATCTGGGCCTTAATATTGCAGTTCTAGAAACCCACCTTTGTGTAGCACCCGAAGTTGATTCTTTTCAATTTTTTTTTTTACATTTATTTATTTTTGAGAGACAGAGAGAGACAGAGCACAAGCAGGGGAGGGGCAGAGAGAGAATGAGACACAGAATCCAAAGCAGGCTCTGGGCTCTGAGCTATCAGCACAGAGCCCAATACAGGACTTGAAGTCACCAACAGCTAGGTCATGACCTGAGCCAAAGTCGGATGCTTAACCAACTGAGCCACCCAGGCACCCTGAGTTGATTCTTTTCGGAGGGGATAGAATTGTCAACTACGTCTTGGTTTTTTTCCCCCCTAACTTCCCTCTGTGCTGATCTTGCACCTGCTTTACCTTCAAATTCATTCCTTACCCTTCCCTCACCCTTTTCGGTATGGTGGTGTGGTGGGGGGGGGGGGGGGGGGGGGGGTGGGTAGTATGATACCTCAAAGGCTGGGAATCTTGGATTCCTGTGCTGGTTGCCTTCTAGGCTGAGTTGCTGGGCACCATCTAAGGGAGGCCTGGAAATGGAGAGATTGAGGAAAAAGGCAGAGTACCCCCAATCGCAGGCTGTCTCTTCCAACCTACCTGGCTCCAACTTCCAGCAGTTCCAGGCCTTGGGCTCTGGTAACAAGATGTCCTTCTTCTGTCCCTCCAGCGTGAGGGCAGCACTAATTTCTTGCTCCTCTCTGAGCTACTTCACTTTTCTCTTTTCACTTTTTATCTCTGCCAACACTTTTTATAAGCCAATTCTCTGATTTAAATTCCCTCTGTTTTAAAGACTTAGAGTGGTCTCTGTTTTCCAGGACTCAAAGCATGACCTTACTTCCAAGTTCCAAATGGTATCTCCCCTGAGTCTGGTCTATGGGCCTTAATATCTGTAAAGCAGTGCTTTTCACACTTCCTCTAGTGTCCCAAGCAACTGCAGGGTTCATTTATCACCCTTATTCCCCCAGGTATAGGGTGAGAATCCCAAGTGCCTACCTGAGCTTGAAATGCCCTTGAACTGTTGTATGATATGTTAAAAGCTCACAATGTTTGCAATCTACTTTATAAATAACATATTTATATTTTTTTATTTCTCTTAAGGTATTTTAACACTTAAAATGTATTTTTTTTATTTATTTTTGAATAAGTAATCAGTACACATGGTGGAAAATTAGAGAAGGACAAAAGTATGTTCCCAAACATACACACCTTTCCCAGTTTCTTGCATATCCTTCCAGAGATAGACCACGTATGTGCAAACATAAACATAACATTTCCTGATTCTATTTCCCAATACTGCATAGTATTTTATTGTATAGATGTACCTCAATATTAACCAGTCTGCTATTGATGAACGCTTAAATCGTTTCCTGTCTTTTGCTATAATAATGATGCTGAAATACACAGTTAATTGGCACATAGATTTGTAGAGTGGATTTCTAGAACTAGAATTAATATGTTAGAGTTTTGCATCTGTAAGTTTGAAAAATATTGTAAAATTTCTCTCTGTCATGATTGCATTTAAGAGTGCTTTTTCATCTTTTCAATCTAATAGGTTAAAAGTGTCATTGTGTTATAATTTTTATTTCTCTTATAAAGTTGAGCATTTTTCTTCATATGTTTAAGATGCTTAAAGAATCAGTGCGCCTGGCTGGCTCAGTCAGTGGAGCATGTTACTCTCAATCTTGAGATTGTGAATTCAAGCCCCATGTTGGGTTTAGAGATTACTTAAAAATAAAAAATCTTAAAAAAAAAAAAAAAGTCTTAAGAAATCTACAGAGCCCTCCATTTAGATTGCTTTTTCATGTCCTTTGCCTTTTCGCCTAGGGTTAGCCTCATCCTTTTTTTTTTTTTTTTATTCATAGAGAACTTATTAGATACTAGCAGAATTACCATTATTATAATATGAGTTGCAAATATTTTCCATTTGTTAATTGTCTGGCCTTATTTTGGGTGGTTTTTGTCATGAAAAAAACTTTTAATTTGTTATTTCAGTTAAACTTATTAATCTGTTCTTTTACAGTTTCCAGGTTTTTTTTTTTAATTTTTTTTTCAACCTTTATTTATTTTTGGGACAGAGAGAGACAGAGCATGAACGGGGGAGGGGCAGAGAGAGAGGGAGACACAGAATCGGAAACAGGCTCCAGGCTCTGAGCCATCAGCCCAGAGCCTGACGTGGGGCTCAAACTCCCGGACCGTGAGATCGTGACCTGGCTGAAGTCGGACGCTTAACCGACTGCGCCACCCAGGCGCCCCTACAGTTTCCGGGTTTTATATCATACTTCCCCTTTCTGAAATTGTTTTAATTCCATGATATTTTTTCTTGTTCTTTTATTATGTCATTTTTTTCAGGTTTGTATCTTTTTATCTATCTGGCATTTTTTTTTTGGTTGTTTTTAATTTTCTTTCTTTTTCTTTTTCTTAATTTTGAGAGAGAGAGAGAGAGAGAGAGAGAGAGAGAGAGAGAGAGAACGAGCGGGGGAGAGACAGAGAGAGAGGAAGAGAGAGAATCCCTAGCAGGTTCTGTCAGAGTGGAGCCTGACCTGGGACTCAAGCCCACGAACTGTGAGATCATGACCGGAGCTGAAATCAAGAGTCAGATGCTGAACCAACTGAGCCTCCCAGACACCCCTATCTGGAATTTGTTTAAAAAATTTTTTTAATATTTATTTTTTGAGAGAGAGAGAGAGACAGAGACAGAGACAGATTGTGAGCAGGGGAGTGGCAGAGAGTGAAGGAGACACAGAATCCGAAGCAGGCTCCAGGCTCTGAGCTGTCAGCACAGAGCCCTATGTGGGGCTCAAACTCACGGAACATGAGATCATGACCTGAGCTGAAGTTGGATGCTTAACCAACTGAACCACCCAGGCACCCCTGGAATTTGTTTTAAAGTGTGAAACAGGGATCTAACCTAATTTTTCTTTTCATAAACAGGAAGCCAATTATCCCAGCACCAGTTATTGAATAATGTGTTATTTTTTCTTTTTCTTTTTTAACATTTATTTATTTTTGAGACAGAGAGAGACAGAGCATGAACAGGGGAGGGTCAGAGAGGGGGGAGACACAGAATCCGAAACAGGCTCCAGGCTCTGAGCGGTCAGCACAGAGCCTGATGCGGGGCTTGAACTCACAGACCAGACCGTGAGATCATGACCTGAGCCGAAGTCGGACGCTTAACCGACTGAGCCACCCAGGCACCCCCGTTATTTTTTCTACTAATTTGAAATGCTACTTTTATCATGTACTAAATTCTTCTATAAATACTATTTCATTTCTGGGCTTTTGGGTTGTTCCTTTGGTTGGTCTATTAATGTGCCTCTACCAACTGTCTTAATTGTTACAGTTCATATTTTATCTATAGTTATTTTACCTTTTTTAATGTTTATTCATTTTTGATAGGGGGGGGAGGGGCAGAGAGAGACAGAGACACAGAAACCAAAGCAGGCTTCAGGCTCTGAGCTACCAGCACAGAGCCTGATGTGGGGCTCAAAGTCACCAAGTGTGAGGTCATGAGCTGAGCCGAAGTCAGACGCTTAACTGACTGAGCTGCCCAGGCGCCCCTATAGTTATTTTAATATAAAAATATTTTTCAATTACCCAATTAAATTACTAAAGTTTAACCCTTCCAAAAAAAAAAAAATTCCCAGCATTGACTCATATGTTACATTTGTCATGTGGTTTGACACATCCCCTGGTACCCTGTTGTACATCCCTGTAGGATAAAGTTGCCAGCTAAATACATCATGGCCAGTTAAATTTGAATTGCAGATAAACAATGGATAATTTTCAGTTGAAGTATGTCCCATGAATTTTTTTTCCTGTTTTTGAAAACCCTACTACAGGTTACTCTATTAAAAAATAATTATCTTAGGGGCACCTGGCCAGCTCAGTCAGTAGAGCATGCGATTCTTGATATCAGGGTGGTGAGTTCAAGCCCTACATTGGGTGTAGAGATTACTTAAAAAATAAAATCTTTTTGGGGCACCTGGGTGGCTCAGTCGGTTGAGCGTTCGACTTCGGCTCAGGTCATGATCTCGCAGTACGTGAGTTCGAGCCCCACATCGGGCTCTGTGCCGACGGCTCAGAGCCTAGAGCCTGCTTCAGATTCTGTGTTTCCCTCTCTCTCTGCCCCTTCCCCACTAATGCTCCATCTCTCAAAATGAATAAACGTTAAAAAATTTAAAAATAAATAAAATCTTTTTAAAAAAAGAATTATCTTAGTTATATGTGACAAAACCAACTTAAACTAGCATTGGCAAATAGTTACCTATAAAGGCCCAGAAATCAGGGACATCTCAGGGTAGATTTATCTCCAGGTGTGGTCTTAAAAAATGTTACTTGGTCTCTTTCTCCCCATCTCTCATCTCATCTCTGCTTGACTGCTTCTCTTTGCACATTGGCTTCATCCTCCCATGTTGCAGCCTGGATTCCTCCATGCAACCAGGTAAGACAGCCTCAAATATCTCCAAAATTCCATTCTTCTAGCACCAAAATCCAAGGAGGGGTCTGAATGGCCAGGCTTGAGTCAAGAGTCTTCCTTGGGTAGGGATGGGTGGAAACTTGTAATAACAGTCCCATTGAAACCTCAAGGGGTGAGGCAGGAGTATCCAAGAGTTGGTTTCGGGGGTGGGGTACTGTTTTCAAGGAAGAAGTACAGAAAACCATCGTGGACCAGAAATAGTGTGTACAACTGCCACCGTGGGTCGTACCTAACCCAGTTTGGAAGTAACCAGCTTAACATGGTAATTTCCATTGGAACCACCAGAGGACTTGAGTCCTTAGTGCCTTTGTAACCTATACCTCCCTCCATCTCTCTCTCTCATCTTTCCCCTGTGCTAAGGCACTGAAAGTAATATTCAGTTATTTAATATTTATTCAATAAATGCTTGCTGACCACTGGGCTGGTGTTCAGGTCAGCGTTGGGCACCATCAACGGGAAAATGAAGAATGTGCTGTGCCCACCATTGAGTTTAGTGTACGTGGTAGGCATTTAAACAAATAACTGTATAGCCTTATATGGTAAGAACTATGATAAGACAACTTCATCAAAAAGAATCACCATGTAGTAGTAACAAACACAACTACTAGAGCCAAAATGCCTGTTTGAATCCCAGGACCATAAACTATTGCTTGGACCTTAGGGAAGTTGCTTAACCTCTTCCTGGCTTAGCTCCCTCATCTGTAAAAGGGAGACAATAATAATACCTACGTCATGTGATCATGGTTGTAAGGACTGCATAATTCTTATAAATCATCTAGCACACGGTTAGGCATGCAGTAAATGGCGAATAATGTTCGCATTGTCAGTAATAAGAATCACTTCTAAAAACCCAGCTCTCTTGAATTTCACACACATCCGGGAATCCTTCCAGGCCTCTTCAGGGTCACACAAGGGATGAACTCTGGAACTCAGAGTCATTTCCCCTCTCCCTTCCAATAAGAGGCTTCAGCCCCACTTTGCAGCCATCAGTGGCTGCTGACTCTTCTATCTACTAGGCACCTTTCAGAAGCCACAATTCTTATTCCCTTCACATACCTCAGGGCCCTGAAAGGCGGAGTAGAAGCTGAATCCCAGAGATGTACTTGCCTCTGCACTCTGACCCGTACTTCCAGCTCAGAGAGGACTGATCTGTTGATAGATGCCTCCCTGGGGAGGGTCATACAACTATGGCTTTATCCCCTACCTTTTCTTTATGAACTGAGACCTCACTGCCATAAAGTAGATTCAGAAGGCTAAAACTTGATCTTTCTATTTGGAAACAACAGCAGGACATAGGGCACCAGCTTTAGAAGCTCACACCAGGTCTTCCAGGTGGTATAAACATAGCTATGGCTGAGAACTCATGACCATGGCTGGTGAGAAAGGGAGATACTTCTGAGGACTTCACCCAATCTTTAGCCCACTCTACCCTGCAAGCGAAATCAATTGAGAGGCGACCTAGCTACTTCTTTGCAAGGCCTGGAAATAGGTCTTTGCCACCCAGCCTGGGCAACCCTAGGACCTCAGGTGCCCGTTTGGCACCTTCAGGATAGCAGTATACCTTATCCATTTTTGTCTGGCTGGGTGGGGAGAAAATGATTCTTCCTTAGTTCTGCCGTGATTGTCTTGCCTCCCTCACGGTAGACAGAGGGTTCACTGCTGGGAATAGAAAAGACCAAAACTCCAAGGTCTGGGGGACAAGTTCTTTTTCTGAAACTCTTTATTAATCCAGGGCAGTTGCATCAACAGGTCATGGTAGCAGGAAGAAGCCCGTTCAAGCGCAGTCAACAAGGCAGAACAGGTTTGGCAGGGTGGTTTCGAGTAACTCTTTACTGAAAAGGAGCAATTACTCATTCTTGAAATGTCTTCTCTTAGATGTATTTTCTCTTTGAGCCCATTTTATTAGCACGGGAAGCTTTCAGCCAGACTCTAGGGGTGCCAAGTCGGAAAGCTGGAAATAGAAACATAAGTGGCTTTTTTGTTGCCTAATACTTTAGTAGGAGCTGAGCTCATGGTTTGGAATGGTGTGCGCAAGCACGAATGTATGCACATGCGCGGACACGTCATTCTGCCATTCTGCTGCCCCAGGGCATGGTGTCTGGAGTGACTGGCTGTCACTGGAGAAAAGGGAAACACGTTTATTAAGCACCAGTTCGTGTTGGCACTAGACAGTGTGCTTTCATTATGTTATCTGATGGGATTTGATTTTGAGGGGTTTTTTAGCTGATGAGGAAACTGAGACCCCAAGAGGTGACATAATCTGAGCAAAATCGCATAGTTAATACACGGCAAAGACAGGAGCCCAAATTATCAGATTCCAGAGCTTACGTTCCTTCCATTGAACACACTGCCTGTATGTATGTATGAGACTTTTGAAATCTTGGCCTGAGTGTAACCTGCTCCCTGTAACTCTCTCACTGCAGTTGATGAGCCTGAGTTTTTCAAATGAGTAAGCACCAATGAGTAGCAAGGCGTTCCACATACAAGGGACAGCTCCATGAGAAGTTAAATCTCATTGTATGCAATTTATTCTTCAATAAACGTGACTTAAAAAAAAATGTTGGGTATAGGGACGCCTGGGTGGCTCAGTTGGTTAAACATCCAACTCTCGGTTTCAGCTCAGGTCATGATGTGACGATTTCATGAGTTCAAGCCCCACATTGGGCTCCATGCTGACAGTGTGGAACCTGCTTAGGATTCTCTCTCTCCTTCTCTCTCTGCCCTTCCCCCACTCACGCTGTTTCTGTCTCTCTCATAATAAATAAATAAACTTTGAAAGAAGAAAAAAGATGTTGGGTATAAAATGCACCTAGAAAACAATAATAAAATGATCATCAACTCAATTAAAAAGTACAAACGAGGGGCACCTGGCTGGCTCAATGAGTAGAGCATGTGACTCTTGATCATGGGGTCATGAGCGCAAAGCCCACATGGGGCATAGAACTCACTTGAAAAGTGATAACAATAAAATATAAATCTTTAAAAACATACAACTGAAAAGGAAATATAGATGTCCATTAAAGATCTGAAAGGATACTCATCCTCACTTATAATATTATCAAGCCAAACTAAAAGTCACTGAGATTTATTTATTGCTTATTGGATTGGTAAAGATCCAAAAGATTGACAACATGTAGGTTAGCCATAAGTGTGGGAAAATAGGAGCTTTCATACATTACCGGCATTGGGATAACTCCTATTAAGGGCAATTTGGTCACGTCTATCAAAACTCCATGTGTACATACCCTTTGACTCAGCAACTTTACTTCTTTTTTTTTTTTTTTCCAACGTTTATTTTTATTTTTGGGACAGAGAGAGACAGAGCATGAACAGGGGAGGGGCAGAGAGAGAGGGAGACACAGAATCGGAAACAGGCTCCAGGCTCCGAGCCATCAGCCCAGAGCCTGACGCGGGGCTCGAACTCACGGACTGCAAGATCGTGACCTGGCTGAAGTCGGACGCTCAACCGACTGCGCCACCCAGGCGCCCCTCAGCAACTTTACTTCTACGAATTTATTTTACAGTTACAGTTGCAGGTATGCAAAATGACGTACATACGAGGTTTTTCACTGAAGCAATGCTTTAAAGAAAGAGCAAAAACCTGAAAAGTTAAATGTCCATCAATAAAGGCCTGGATGAATAAATCAGCATGGGAAGCTTTCAGCCAGACTCTTAGGGGTGCCAAGTTGGAAAGCTGGAAATGGAAACATTAAGTGGCTTTTCTGTGGCTTAATACTTTAGTAGGAGCTGAGCTCGTGGCTTGGAACGGTGTGCACAAGCACGAGCGTATGGGCATGCGCGTGCACGTCATTCTGCCATTCTACTGCCCCGTCCGTGCAACGGAATACTATGCAGGCATAGAAAAGAATGAAAAATACTTTTGTGTACTGATATGGAAAACACTCCAACACATATCACTGATCGAAAAAAGCAAGATGAGAGACGCCAGGGTGGCTTAGTTCGTTAAGCGTCCCCCTTCAGCTCAGGTCATGATCTCGACCTGCATGTGGAGCCTGCCTGGATTCTCTCTCTCCCACGCTCTCTGCCCCTCCCCCACTCACGCTTTCTCTCTCTCTCTCTCTCTCAAAAATAAATGAACTTAAAAAAAGAGAAAAGCAAGAGGCAGAACAATGTACACGGCAGATACCATTTATATAACAAAGAAGGGAGATACTACATATGTATAATATCTTATAAATGCTTCCAAAATCTCTTAAAGGATACGCAAGAAAACCAGTAACAGGGGTTATCTGTTGTGGAAGGTAAAGGTGGGAGGGATATATTTCACTGTGTACCTTTTCAAAATTTTGATGTTTACACTTCATGAGTTTTTTTAAATTATGGTTGTCTTTAAAGTAAGGAAAGAAAAGAAAAACACTGTGGCACTGGGGCATACCACATGAGCTGGCTGCACTGTGGGAAAGTGTCCCCAGTCCATGCTCTACAGCCTGCCTTCTTGAACAGACGACTCTTCGTTGAATGACTCAAATACCATGCAGCCTCCTAAACTGACACCCTTCAACCCACTCCCCCCAAATCCTTGTGATCGTGGGAAGGAGTGCGGCTGCTTTGTTAGGTGTTCTCAGTTGCAAGTGATTCACCCTGGTTGATGACTCTAATCTAAGCTCCCTCGACAACGTGAGGCTTATTCCACTTGAAAAAGCGACTTTTAGTCCCGAGATTTTAGTCCTAAGAACCCAACACTCTCGTTCCTTATCTCTTAGATGTCCTTTAAAATGTTTCATCTGCTCACCAAAAAAAAGTCTGTTTGGCTCTTGGCCTTCTGAGTTTAAAGGAGAAAAATTTGCTGGGGCGCCTGGGTGGCTCAGTCGGTTAGACGTCTGGGGGCACCTGGGTGGCTCAGTCGGTTAAGCATCTGACTTCGGCTCAGGTCATGATCTCACAGTTTGTGAGTTCAAGCCCCGCGTCACACTCTGTGCTGACAGCTTGCGCAGAGCCTGGAGCCGGCTTCAGATTCTGTCTCCCTTTCTCTCTGCCCCTCCCCCGCCCACACTCTGTCTCTTTCAAAAATAAATAAACATTAAAAAAAATTATAAAAAATAAAAAAATAAACGTCTGACTTAGGCTCAGGTCATGATCTCCAGGTTCCTAAGTTTGAGACCCGCATCAGACTCTGCACTGACAGCTCAGAGCCTGGAGCCTGCTTTGGATTCTGTGTCTCCTTCTCTCTCTATGTCCTGCCCCTACTTGTGCTCTGTCTCTCTCCCTTTCTCTCTCAAAAGTAAATATTTTAAAAAGTCTTTTTAAAGATTAAAAAAAGAAGAAGAAAAATTTGTTCATTTGATTCCAGCATTAATGTAAAGTACTTGAGATCCACAACCTGGAGGCAGGAAAACATTTCTTTGGATATAGAAAGCAAATAGCCATTTAAAAGTTTGACAAATTAGGGATGCCTGGGTGGCTCATTCGGTTAACCATCGAACTCTTGGTCAGCTCAGGTCATGGTCTCAGGGTTCATGAGTTCGAGCCCCACATTGGGCTCTGTGCTAACGGGGTGCAGAGCCTGCTTAGGATTCTCTCTCTCTCTCTCTCTCTCTCTCTCTCTCTCCCCCCCGCCCCTCTCCCAATTATGCTCTAAATCTTTCTCTCTCTCAAAAAAAATAAACTTTAAAAAAATAAATAAAAGTTTGATAAATTAAACTTTGTCAGAATTGAAAACTTCTGCTAATGACAAGACATAGTTAAGAAAACGAAGAGGAGGGGCATCTGGGTGGCTAGGTCAGTTAAGCGTCTGACTTCAGCTCAAGTCATGATCTCATGGTTGTGAGTTTGAGCCCCACATCGGGCTCTGCAATGGAAGCGTGGAGCCTGCTTGGGATTCTGCCTCTCTCCTCTCTCTCTGCCCCTCCCCTCGAGCTTTCTCTCTCTCTCTCTCTCCAAATAAATAATAAAAACTTAAACAAAACAAAAGAATAGGAAAGGGACGCTTGGGTGGCTCAGTCAGTTGAGCATTCGACTCTTGATTTTGGCTCAGGTCGTGATCCCAGGGTCTTGGGATTGGGATTCTCTCTCTCTCTCTCTCTCTCTCTCTCTCTGTCCCTCTGTCCCTCTCACCCACTCGCACTTGTTCTCTCACTGAAATTTAAAAAAAAACTGGCACCACCTGGGTGGCTCAGTCAGTTGAGTGTCAGACTTTGGCTCAGGTCATGATCTCATGTTGTGGGTTTGAGCCCCATGTCCAGCTTTGCACTGACAGTGTGGAGCCTGCTTTGGATCCTTTGTCTCCCTCTCTCTCTGCCCCTCCTCCCCTCACACTCTCTCCCTCTCAAAAATGCATAAACATTAAAAAATTAAGTTAAATTAAATTTAAAAAAGAAAATGGAATGGAAAACCATAGACTGAAACAATATATATTCATGAAACATTTATTTCACAAATGACTTGCACCCAAAATGTATTTTTAAAGAGCAGTAAGAAAATGACCTCAAAATATTTAATGAGCAAAAGACTTGGGCATTCACAAAAGAAAATATACAAAAGTCCAATAAACCCATAAAAAAGTGCTCAAAAGTGTTATGCATTAGGGAAACGTACAAATTATAATCACAGTGAGATACCATCCCAAACTCACTATAATGGCTAAAATTAAAAAGACTGAAAATACCAAATGTTGGCAAAAGTGGATTAACTAGGATACTCCTCTGTTGCTAGCAGGATGAAAAATGGTACGACTGCTTTGGGAAAATGTTTGGCAGCTTCCTATAAAGTTAAATACCCGATGACTCAAGAATTTCACTCCTGAGCAATTGCTTCAAGCTAAATGAACAGTATGTCTTTGCAAAGACTTGTACAAAAATGTTCAAAGAAGTTATTTTCCATAATAACCTCAGGCTGGAAACAACCCAAATGGGCATCCCAGAATGGTTAAACAGATTTGTACAATAGAAAATTAGTCAACGGTAAAGAGGAACAAACTACAGATATACACAGCAGTGTGAATGAACTTTGTAGATACAAATGTTATGTGGAACCAAGAACGCCAGATATAAAAGAGTTCACAGTGTTTTCAATTATATAAGGACCTAGAACAGGTAAATCTAATTTATGGTGGAATAAAATGAAAAAATTGGTTGCATCTGGGGGTGTCAAATTGCTGAGGCAATGAAAATGGTGAAAATATTCTATATTTTGGTAGGGATGTGAGTCTCATCAATGAAGACATTTGTCAAAAGTCATCAAATTATGCCTTAAAAGGTGTGCATCTCGGGACACTTGGGTGGCTTAGTCAGTTAATCGTCCAACTTGGTTTGGCTCAGGTTATGATTTCATGGTCATGAGACTGAGTCCTGAGTTGGGCTCCACACTTGGTGTGGAGCTTGCTTGGGATTCTTTCTCTCTTTCTCTCTGCCTTCTACCCTGGTTTGTGTTCTCTTTCTCTCTCTGTCTCTCTCTCTCTCAAAATAAATAAACTTAAAAAAATTTAATATTTATTTTTGAGAGAGGGGGGAGGGAGGGACAAAGAGAGAGAAGGAGACACAGAATCTGAAGTGGGCTCCAGGCTCTGAGCTGTCAGCACAGAGCCCAACACAGTGCTCGAACCCACGAACCGCAAGATCTTGACCTGAGCCAAAGCTGGACACTCAAAACCAACTGAGTCATCCAGGTGCCCATAAATAAGTAAACTTTAAAAAAAAATGTGTGAATCTCACTGTCCACCCTCCTTCCCCCCAAATCTGTAAATAAATATTGACCTCTACTTGGTAGATTAGGCTTGAGTAGATGAGAAAATATACTGAAGGTAATGGCAGCCAATTTTCTCACGGTTCAAAAAAGGGAATTACAAAAAGAGGGAATATGCCACGTGATGTTGGATTAGAATTAGAGGTATCAGTAGGAACTTATGACTTTACACAGATTTCCTGGCTTTGTCCACTGAGAGAGCCTAGAGAAGCAATGACATACCACTGACAATGGGCATCTTGGTTTCTAAATGCCATTCTCCAAAAAGGGGAACCAGGGTTTCTTGGAGAACAGATTTTGGCAAAGAAAGAATGAGATGAACCCGAAATATCTTCTTGTGCCAGAAAGTAGGAAAGTAAGTGCTCAACGAACACTGGGGTTATATCAAAAGAACACAGGAGCCAGCTTGAAGGGGCTCCCGGTGGCCAAATCTGGGATGATCTGAGCATCAAAAATAAATAATGATGTTACCAGATTATAACTTATGGAATCAAATAAGAATCCACAAGTCTATTCTGATATAAATTTAAAAAATGAGTAAGTAATGGAAAATAAAGAGATCTTCCTTAGAACAGAATCCTATCTGCTAATATAGAAGGAATGACAGAGTTAGAAAATCATCATGGATATGGAAACTTGAGGGTTAATGTGTGATAAGGAAAATTCTCAAAGCATCTCTTCCCAAATTACTTTTTAGCTATCTAGGGGAAAATAATAAGTTTACAGTGGAGAGTTCTGGCAGCCTCCACCATAACCAAGTGATCAAAATAAACATTATTAATATTGGAACAGACCAACATCATGTACCTCCTGCAATCATATTATATTCCTGTCAAAATACATAATCTGAATTCAAGGTTGAGGGAACATCAGCCAAACAAAAAATGAGTGATGTTCTGCAAATAAAAGGCTCTACTTTTCAAAAATGGCAAGGTCAAGAAAGACAAAGTAAGACTGAGGAGTTGTTTCAGGTTAGAGGAAACTAAACATTCAAGACAACCGAATAAATGCAAAGTATAATTCTGAACTGGACATTCAATTGAGAACCAAAATAGGTATAATGGATACTATCTGGGCAAATATTTTGAATATAGGACTGTATTCATTTCCTATGACTGCTGTCACAAGTTACCACAAATTTGGTACATTATAATAAGGCACATTTATTCTCTGACAGTTCTGAAGACCAGAAATCTGAAATCAGTTTCACTGGGCTGAAATCAAGGTGTTGGCAGTTGTGTTCCCTTGGTAGGGGTAAAGCACACAATGTCCCCAACTTACTTTTGAATAAATCACAAGTGGGGCAAGATATAAACAATTAAGGAATCTGGGTAAAAGGTGTACAGGAGCTCCACAATTTGAACTATTTTTGGAACTCATCTGTAAGTTTGATTATGTTAAAAACATTTTTTTAAATGCTTATTTTTGAAGGAGAGAGAGAGACAGAGTGTGAGCAGGGGAGGAGCAGAGAGAGTGGGAGACACAGAATCTGAAGCAGGCTCCAGGCTCTGAGCTGTCAGCACAGAATCTGACGCGGGGCTCAAACCCACCGAGCGGTGAGATCATGACCTGGGCCGAAGTCAGATGCTTAACTGACTGAGCCACCCAGGCACCCCTGATTACGTTAAAATTTAATGGTACCAATAGAATAACTAGTAGGGATCATAGAAGCAGGGCTATAAGACTAAAGTTTCATGACAGTTCTAAGGTCACTGGGATAGATTCCTAATCAGAGGCAGGAAAATGGGTTCGATACTTCCTTGCACTTGTATGATGTTTGTTTTTTAAATTATTTCACAGCAAGGCTTGATTTGATCTTTGTAATAACCTTGTGGGATTAGAAGGGCAGGTGTATTTTTTAAATGTTTATTTTGAGAGAGAGAGAGAATGTGAGACAGAGAGAGAGAGAGAGAGAGAGAGAGAGAGAGAGAGAGAATCGCAAACAGACTCCATGCTCACTGTAGAGCCCAACACGGGGCTTCATCTCACGACCATAAGATCATGACCTGAGCTAAAATAGTCAGATGCTCAACTGACCGAGCCACCCGGGTGCTCCAGAAGAGCACATATCCTATTCCCAATGGACAAATGAAAAACTGAGTCACTTAAGATCCCACATGAGGTTAGTGGTTCCCTTGAGAGGCTCTCCTCCAGGCAGTTATTCAGGGATCTAGGCTCTGTCCTTGGGAGGGAGGATGGGGTGAGGTAGTCCTTGGCTTCCAGCTGTGTGGATAAGGAAGAGAGAGTAGAAGTGTGGGTGGGATGTTTTAAACTGGGAAATGGGACATATCACATCTACATTCAATCAACCAGAATTCAATCCATTAAATGCATGGAGATCTGAAAAATGTCGTCTTTCTGTGTGGCCAAAAGGAACATAAAACAGTTGAGTAAATACCCAGCTTTGGCTCTGTCATGCTGGCTATGTAAACTCCAGTAATTTAAAACAACAACAACGGGACGAAAATCTTAAACAAAACAAAACCAAAAACCTGAACAATTTATTTAAACTCTTTCTAGATTTTCTCCTTCATCAAATGAAGGCAGTAAGACTACATAGGGTTGTTGCATTAAATGAAGCACCTAGGGGCCCCTGGGTGGTTCAGTTGGTTAAGAGTCTCTTGGTTTCAGCTCAGGTCATGATCTCATGGTCCATGAGTTCTAGCCCTGCCTCGGGGCCTGCTTGGGATTCTCTCTCTCTCTCTCTCTCTCTCTCTCTGCCCCTTCCCATTCCTCTCTCTCTCTCTCTCTCTCGCCCTCAAAATAAATAAATAAGCTTTATTTAAAATTTTTTTAATATTTATTTATTTTTGAGAGAGAGAGAGAGAGAGAGAGAGAGAGAGAGCGGGGGAGGGCCAGAGAGAGGGAGACACAGAATCCGAAGCAGGCTCCAGGCTCTAAGCTGTCTGCACAGAGCCCGATGTGGGGCTCGAGCTCACGAACCGTGAGATCATGACCTGAGCCGAAGTCGGACGCTTAACCAACTGAGCCACCCAGGGGCCCCTTAAATCAATAAACTTTAAAATTTTTTTTCAACGTTTATTTATTTTTGGGACAGAGAGAGACAGAGCATGAACGGGGGGGAGGGGCAGAGACAGGGAGACACAGAATCGGAAATAGGCTCCAGGCTCTGAGCCATCAGCCCAGAGCCCGACGCGGGGCTCGAACTCACGGACCGCAAGATCGTGACCTGGCTGAAGTCAGACGCTCAACCGACTGCGCCACCCAGGCGCCCCTAAATCAATAATTAACTTTAAATGAAGCACCTAATGCACATGGTATGTACAACACAGCGCCTCCTCACACGTGGTAAACCACAAATGCTTGTTATTAGTATTCTAAAACTTCTCATGTCTCTTACACTCCTAGTTACATTAATTCCCTGGCTGGGGCTGGAGTTATTCATGCCAAACCTTTCCGTGTGCTGCCCATTTGTACCTTGTTTTCTGCCCACAGTGTAATGGAGATTAGTCTCCCCAGAAAGAAAGATCAAGGCCTTGCAGTAGGGCCCACATGGCAGGACATGAGGTGAAAAGCAATGGGTTACAGAGTGTCATTTTGCAAAATTTACCATCATGGAGATGCATGGGGGGCATTGCAGGCACCCCTGAACCCCCTGGGGTTGCTGACATGGCCCTTCTGTTCTAAACAACAGGTGTGGACAAACTTCCAACAAAGCTGGCTAAGGAGTCTATTCTCAACTCAGGAACTGAGAGGGAAAAGAAGGAGTGGTATCCAGGAGAGGTCAGATGTTACATCTGTCGGTAGTTGACAACTTTCCCCACACTCAGTGCCACAGTAGTTTAAGGTGGCCCAACTAATGCTGTCCAAAGAAACCTAACTAAGGACACTCTGGGCTTCCTGGTGACCTAAGAACAGAACGCTGGAATTCATGAACAGGAGCAGGACCCTTTCTTTTCTCCCAGATGGAAATGTCCTTTTCATTCTGGAAATGGGCACCTGGGGCCGGAATTTGAGACCTGCAGCTTACATAGACCCTACTCCATTTTCTACACACAGCGAAACCAGAATTTGGCCCACCACAGAGGGTGGTTTAACCTACCACCAATCTTCCAGAGTTGAGAAGTTTGGCAAATTTGGTACACAGTGTAATTCATAGTGGTATAGCCAAAGTATTCCTCTCTTGGATTAGTAGAGGACCCACATTTGAGAACACAGTAAAGTAAAAACTCAAGACTCCAGATCAAAATCCGAATCCACTGGGGCTCAGTCGGTTGAGCGTTGTACTTTGGCTCAGGTCATGATCTCGCAGTTTGCGGGTTCAAGCCCCTCATTGGGGCTCTATGCTGATAGCTCAGAACCTGGAGCCTGCTTTGGATTCTGTGTCTCCCTCTCTCTCTGCCCTTCCCTCACTTGCTTTTTCTCTTTCTCTCAAAAATAAGTAAACATTAAAAAATATATTAAAAAATGAATCCACTTGAAACAAATAGCAACTTTTACTGAAGCCTTAACTCAAACATGCAACTTTTGGTCATTCTTATGAGAAGCCCTCCCAACATCGCTAGTGGTTAGTTGCAAACCTTAAACTTCTTTATTGCTCAAATCAACATGAGTGGGTTCAGAACTCCTCTCGTGGCGCCTGGGTGGCTCAGTTGGTTGGGCTTCTGACTTCGGCTCAGGCATGATCTCACAGCTTGTGAGTCTGAGCCCCATGTCGGGCTCTGTGCTGACAGCTCAGAGCCTGGAGCCTGTTTCCGATTCTGTGTCTCCCTCTCTCTCTGCCCCTCCCCCGTTCATGCCCTGTCTCTCTCTGTCCCAAAAATAAATAAAACGTTGAAAAAAAGAAAAAAAAAATTAAAAAAAAAAAAAAAAAAGAGAACTCCTCTCATCTCCATGTAAGACCAAAGTCCAGACAGCCTTCCCCCAAGATCAATGTGAGGCCCTGCTTAATTGTGCTGTGTTTGCTGACTGAACTAACTCCCTGACCTCTGGGACTCTGGACCTGTCTCTACGGTGCTGTTTTGTTTCTCCCTTACCTTATTTATTTTAAGTTTTATTTATTTTTTTAAATTGAGAGAGAGACTGAGAGAGAGAGTGCAAGCGGGAGAGGGGCAGAGGGAGATAGAATCTTAAGCAGGCTCCACACTCAGTGAGGAGCCCCACGAGGGGCTTGATCCTGTGACCCTGGGATCATGACCTGAGCCAAAATTGAGAGTCAGACACTCAACTGGCTAAGCCACCCAGGCCTCCCACCCTTTTACTTTAGTGACCTTGGTGGACTTGATTCCTTTCTGCCAGTATGTGCCAGATCCTGGGAAGTCTTGTTTTCCTACCACTTATCAAAGGTGGCTCCAGAATTTCTGTCATGGGGTTCTTAAAAGGGACAGGCCGTTTGGAAGGTGATTAGGCATGTCTCTCTTGTTGTGCATTTCCAGGGGTATCCCTTACCCAGTATTTCACGTAAGTGATACCCCTTGGAGCTATGAGACTTAAGGGCTCTGAATTTCAGGAGTTAGGAAGCTGAATTTCCCTAATACGTTTTCTACTTAAACTGCCTGTTTATTTGGAGTGTCTTGATGAGTAGGGAGGCTAAAACTACTCTCAAGCCACCTCTCAGTGGCTACCCACTGAGTAGCTACCCCCATTACCCACCCATGACCGGAGGGGAAAATAAATGCGGAGAAAATTTGAAATCCAAGGTTGTGGGAGTCTGCGGTTACCACCAGCGCCTTCTGAAGGGTCAAGAAGCTACACGAAGTGAGCCTAAAATGAAAACTAGAGGAGGAAAGAAAAAAAGAGAAAAAATTTTCCAGAGGCAATTCTACATACATAAGCTCTTAATTCCTCTCTGCTGGTTCCAGGAATGATGGCTCATGAAACCATGGTGGTTAAAACGCTTTTCAGGGTACCTGTGTGGCTCAGTGGATTAAGCGTCTGACTCTTCATTTCAGCCCAGGTCATGATCTCCCTGTTCATGGGTTCGAGCCCCACGTTGGGCTCCACATTGCCTGGGATTCTCTCCCTGACCCTCCCCCGCTCTTTCACTCTCTCTCAAAAATAAAAATAAGATTAAATAGATAAAAGGCTTTTCTGAAGAAGAAAGTAGTGTGGGGTCATGATTCAGGTGACTCAAGTTCACATTCTAAGTCCTGCTTTCCCAGGCAGTCTCTTGCTGTAAAATGGGATCAGTGACCCAGACCACCTCACAGGTTTCTGTGAGGCTCAAATAAGATAATGATATGAGAGTGTACAAAGGGATTTGGTTTGCTACGAATTTTAAGTTTCAGTTTATCTAAAAACTTCTGACCTTCTTGGAATTTCCTCAAAAAATTTTAGGGAACCTGACAATCATTTCAAATGCAACTTGTTTTTGTAAACTCCCCTTCTTCCTCCCACATATTTCTGTCTAGAGTATCTGTAAAGTCCCCTTTTATTTTTTTAAAAAATATTTTTGATGCTTATTTTTCACACACACACACACACACACACACACACACACACAATGCGAGTGGGGGAGGGGCAGAAAAAGAGGGAGACACAGAATCTGAAGCAGGCGCCAGGCTCTGAGCTGTCAGCACAGAACCCAACGCAGGGCTCGAACTCAACAACTGATAAGTCGGAAGCTTAACCAACTGAGCCACCCAGGAACCCCTAAAGTCCCCTTTAATAATGCAAGTGCCCTGGGGCACCTGGGAGGCTCAGTCGGTTGAGCATCCGACTTCGGCTCAGGTCATGGTCTCACACCTCATGAGTTGGAGCCCCGCTTCAGGCTCAGAGCCTGGAGCCTGCTTCAGATTCTGTGTCTCCCTCTCTCTCTGCCCCTAACCCACTCACATTCTGTCTCTGTCTCTCTCAAAAATAAAAATAAACATTAAAAAAATTAAAAAATAATAAATAAAGAAAAAATAACGCAAGTGCCCTGGGGGAAAGTCATGGCTGACACTCTTTCAGGTAACACCTTCTTTGTCCATGAATGCTTCAGCTCTGAGCAGGAATGAGATGTGGGCTGGGCCTTTGGGAAGGAAGGAAAGACCACAGCTTGGCAAAGAAACTCAGAGACCTGATAGCAGATGGCAGAAAACAAATTTACTTTGTCTCCTAATTCTGCTGAGGGGAAAACCCAGGCACGACTACCTGTCATTTGGTAATGTGTGCCGATGCCTATCCAAAGGGGGGCGAATCATTTGTGTTCCTCTCTGTGATAACTGTATACCTTTGTAAATGTGTAAGTATAAATTATATTTAACCCCACCCCTTAACTGACAAATGATAAATGGCTGGATTAGAGTTGGGATCCGAGGTTCACCTGGAGTCTGGGGTTTCAGCACTGCATCAGCCTTCATTTCAGTTCACCCATGAGAAGTAGAATAGGACAGGACTAGGAAAATAGTGAATTTTCTCAGGAGAAAAGCTCAGATTTGTCCTTTTGTACTGTGAAGGGAACCTGGCCATTTTTTTATGAGCTGCGTTTTTCAAACTCTGAATTTTTAGTCTTAGTATTTATCATCCAAACACCAAATAAGCAGCTTTCCTCTTGCTGCTCTGACACCTTTTAATAAAACTTTTTTTAATCTGCATTTTTTTTAAGTTTATTTTTTTTTTAGTTTGAGGGGTTGGAGAGGGGCAGAGAAAGAGGGAGAGAGAGAGAATCCCAAGCAGGCTCTGTACTGTCAGCACAGGGCCTGACATGGGGGTCCATCTCACAGACCGTGAGATAAAGACCTGAGCTGAAATCTAGAGTCAGAGGCCAACTGAGCCACCCAGGCACCCCATTTTTAATAACATTAAAAAAAAATAAGGTATAATAAGGAGCGTCTGGGTGGCTTAGTCGGTTAAGCATCCGACTTCAGCTTAGGTCATGATCTCATAGTTCGTGTGTTTGAGCCCTGTATCGGGCTCTGTGCTGACAGCTCAGAGCTTGGAGCCTGCTTTGGATTCTGTGTCTCCCTCTCTCTCTGCCCCTCCCCTGCTTGAGCTCTGTTTCTCTCTCTCTCTTACTCTCTCAAAAAATAAACATTAAATTTTTAAAAAAATATTAACATATAATGATATCCAGTAAAGTGTGAAAATATTAAGCTTGATGAATTTTTACCCATGTATATACCTGTGTAACACCAGATCACGTTACATTGAATGTTTCCAGCACCTTAGAAGGCTCTCATGGTTCCACCCAGTCAATAGCCTTGTTCTTCCTCCCCATCTTCCCAGAACCAACAATCCAGCCTTTATCAGCAGAAATTAGTTTTGCCCATCTTATCAATACAATCAGACAGAATATGCTGCACATATGTTCTTTCAACATTATGTCTGGGCAATTCATCCATGTTGTTGCATATAGCAGGAGTTCGTGTTTGTACGCAGCATCCCATTCTGTGGATAGATCACAATGCCAACGGTTCATTGGCATTGCACGTATCCAGCTTTCAGTGATTATGAATTGTAGTGCTGTGGGCATCCTTATGTTTCTGATAGTGGACATAAGCCTTCTCTTCCCTTAGATACATCTCTAGGAGAGAAATTGTTGGATTGGGTGGTAAGCATGGGGTTTAATTTCAATAGGTAAAGATGAACAGTTTTTCAAAAGTAGTTGTACCAGTTTATTCCCACCACAACTGTATGAGAGTTCTAGTTGTTCTTCAACCTTGCCAATACTCAGTATTTCTATTTTAAATAATTCGTGTCATTCTAATGAGCATGTATCTCATTTGTGGGTTTTAATTTGCAACCAGTGTCTTAAAAGGTACATAGGCTCATTGAGAATTTTGGATATTCTCTTTTTTGAGTTTAAGAGCCTGTTTAAGTCCCTTACCCATTTTTTTTTCCTTTGAAAATTTTTTATTTTAGAGAGAAAGAGCACATGTGCATGAGCAGGGGAGGGAAAAGAGAGAGGGAATCCCAAGCAGGCTCTTTGCTGTCAGTGCAGAGCCTGAGTTGGGGCTCAATCCCAAAACCCTGGGATCATGACCTGAGCTGAAATCAAGAGTTGGATGCTCAACCAACTGAGCCACCGAGGCACCCCAAGTCTCTTACTCATTTAACAATTGGGTTGTCTGTCTTTTACTTAGTTATTTGTAGAAGTTTTTATAATATATATTTTGTATTTGAGTCCATTATTGGATGCATGCATTATGAATATATTTTTTCAGTCTGTGACTCACCTTTTCACTCTCTTAATGGTGTTTTTCATAATTTTAACATAGTTCATTTTATCAATGACTTATTTTATATTTGGTACTTTTTGTGTCTTATTTAAGAATCTTTTGCCTACTCTTGCTTTTTTTTTTTTTTTTTTAATTTTTCTCGTGAGAGAGCACAAGCCCGGGAGAGGGGCAGAGGGAGATAGAGAGAATCTTAAGCAGGCTCCACGCTCAGAATGGAGCCCGACGAGGGGCTTGATCCCAAGACCCCAGGATGATGACCTGAGCCAAAGTTAGTTAGATGCTTAACAGACTGAGCCATTCAGGCACTTCTCTCGCTTTTTCTTTTCTTTCTTTTTTTTTTTTTTTAACTTTATTTATTTATTTATTTATTTAGAGAGAGGGAGAGAGAGAAAGAGAGAACCAATGGGGACAGAGGCAGAGGATCCAAAGTGGGCTCTGTGCTGACAGCAGAGATGCAGGGCTCGAATTCATGAACCATGAGATCATGACCTGAGCTGAAGTCTAACACTTAACTGACTGAGCCACCCAGGCACCCCGCCTCTCACTTTTTAAAAACTAGACAATTATTCTTTTCAAAAGTAAATTGTAAACCTATTAGAGCAGATAGATTTTCACAAAGAAGAAAAGTAATCACCGATATTGATACCATCCAGCGAAATCTCTGCTAACATTTCAGTATATGTTCTAGTATTTATAAATGTTTATGCATATGGTTTTTGTTTTTTAAAAAAGTAGGATTATGTTGTATTTACTTTTTAGCTAACCTTTTAAAACATATTTTATATAAATATCAATAAATATTCATACTCATCACTTATTGATTGTATAATAATTCATCATATGGAGATGCTAGGAGTATCATTTTTAAGTAGTTAAGTTCACATAGTAATATGTGAACAAGCAATATCAGTAACACTAAACAGAACTGTCTTAAGGACTGAGAATCCTTTGGAGAAATCTATGAAGGCAATGATATCCAGTGTCAGAAATTTAGACTCAGTTCTGCTACTAGCTCCATGGCCATGGGAAAGTCACTTAACATCTCTCTACCCTGGAATTCTCCATGACATTCTCAAAGTCCGAATGTATTCTGTAAGGTTTTCTCAAACTCTGAATGTCTGAGGATTTACCCATCACAGAGACGGTTGCTATGTGTCTTCCCGTCCTCTAGTATTTTGACTGACTCACTTGTCCAAATGATCTGTTAGGTCAGAGTAAACAAAAACCTTTGGGAACCGTGTGGCAAGGTAATCATGTCCTTGGAGCAGAATGAGTGTAGGGGATATCCATCACAGCTTTGCCTAAAATCAGCTGCGGGTGTGTGACCCCAAGGGACTTCCCTGGAGAGAGGAGCTAAGAAATGAAACTTTGCTTTTTACCAGAAAAAAGGTGGTTTAGAGAGTTAAGGACTTTCAGGGGGGAAATCACTGTTATGTTTGACTCTCAAAAATTGGGGAGAAAGAACCCTAATTTAAAAAAGACACCATAAAAGGTAAAAACATAAAGACCTTATACTAAGACAGTTGAGCAGAGGAAATGCTATCGGGTGGATTACACTTGGAAATATCTCCTTGAATTGCTGGAATGACAGTTACGAATCTGATTTGGAGAGGGAAGGTCAGAAAATGGAATTTTGGTTAGTGTTTATTTGTTCACCACACCACTGTGGACCGCTCATCTCTCTGAGCCTGTGTCCTCATCTGTGAAATGAGGAAATGATAATATCTCGTAAGTTTGTCATGACGATTAGGGGACATAAGTGGTTTGACGCAAGTAAAGCCCTTTAGCCAATCTTAGTACATGGCAAGTATAATTTCTTTTGTTCTGCAATTTTTAAAAATTGAGGTAAAATTCACAATCCATAAAAGTCACCATTTTAAAGTGTATAATTCAGGGGTATTCACTTTCGAATGCTCCCTCTCTGTAAAGAGAGATTTCCTACTATTCTTACTTTCTGATCTTATACTCTAATAAACTTTTGCCTGCTGCTCAAAAAAAAAAAAAAAAACTAAAGTGTACAATTCAGTGGTTTTTCATATATTCACAAGGTTGTGCAACCACTACCAGTATCTAATTCCATAACTTTCCCATCACCTCAAAAAGAAACCCTGTCCCCATTAGCAGTCACTCGCCATTACCCCTTCCCCACAACCTCTGGTAACCAGTAATCTCTGACGATTTACCTATTCTGGACATTTCATATAAATGGAATCTACAGTATGTGCTCTTTTGTGATTGGCTTTCATTAGCATAAAACATTCAATATTATTGCTATTGTTTTGTTTTCCCATTTCCTGTGACTTAAATAACATGAGAAGCAAATGGCATAATGGATATGGAACCTCTTTGTAAAGAAGAAATTGCTCTGGAAATCTAAGGATTGACTTATCCATTTAGGTATTCACTCTTGTGTGGGAATGGAGAGATGGCCACAGGGACTTCCTAGAGGGAAAATAAAATCATAAAGTTCAGAGATATGACAGAACTAAAAATATCTTCTGTTATCCAAAAATAAATTACCCACTTGAAAAATGCTCAGCTAGGGGCGCCTGGGTGGCGCAGTCAGTTAAGCGTCCGACTTCAGCCAGGTCACGATCTCGCGGTCCGTGAGTTCGAGCCCCGCGTCGGGCTCTGGGCTGATGGCTCAGAGCCTGGAGCCTATTTCCGATTCTGTGTCTCCCTCTCTCTCTGCCCCTCCCCTGTTCATGCTCTGTCTCTCTCTGTCCCAAAAATAAATAAACGTTGAAAAAAAAATTTTAAAAAAGAAAAATGCTCAGCTAACTTTCCTCCTAAAGCTTTTTGCTTGCTCAGTTAAGTTCTCTTTGCTGTGAGGCTGGCCACCACCAGTCCAACTCATCAGCCTCCCCAAGCCTTTGAGCCATGCTATGCCTGGATGTGGAACATGGAGGCAGGGCTGTGGAGGATCTTAGGAGGAGGCTGTTGGCCATTTCCCACAGGCCAGCTGTCCATAACGGTCTCTGAACCACCCCACAGTGTTGGCGGAGGCCACCAAAAGATCTGGAAGCAGATATTACATTTGATTTCTAATCTCTTCTTAATTGTGCTCTTGTGTAATCTAGCAGAAGCTTGGAGCCCACTTTTATTTTATTTGTGTGGATTATGACTCATTTGGGAACTTGCCCATTCAAATGGTCTTGCCCAAATGCAGATAGTAATTTAGTGACATTCAAAACTCTCAGGATCATTAGCTCAGACTCCAAATAAAAAATTTCTTCACTCATAGAATTAATTATTCTGCTTTGCATTGTCTCCCAGAGGATTTCTTGAAGACTTGAGGCCTCCAAAGAGGCTTCTCAGAGTTTATTGTCGGACTTATCCTCCTCATCCCAAGTCACAGGTGACTTGGCCTTTACCGTAGCATCACCACAGTCTGCTAATGTTGGATGGTCTGTAGGTCTAGGTAGGGCTCGTTGGCTTTTGTCACGTGGTATGGTGGGAAATTGAAGCATTTCCTACCAACAGCAGAAGAAGGTGAGGAAAGACTGTCGAAATGTCTCTTTAGTGACCTGTGTGATGCCACAGGGTTTCACCTCCCTGTTTGTCCTGCCTCCCTCTTATCTGATAAAAAAAAAAATTTTTTTTTTGAGGGGCTCCTGGCTGGCTCATTTGGTACAGCTTGTGACTCTTGGTCTCAGGTTTGTGAGTTCAAGCCCCATTTTGGGGATAGAGTTTATTTTTTAAAAACTAAAATTTAAAAAATTTTAAAATTAAAAAAAAATTGAAGTGTTTCAAGAGGCAGTAGGGTGTGGTTGTTAAGAGATCAGACTCTGAGGCCAGTTTGCCTTCAAATACCAGGATCACCACTTACCAATACTATGACATTGGGCAAGTTTTCTCATCTGTAAAATGGAGGTCATCAGAGTAACTACCTTATAGGGTTGTTGAAATGATTAATTAATAGAAGCAAAGAACCCAACAGCACCTATAACATAATAAGACTGTGTGTTTTCTGCTTATAAACATATACATCTATACATATAAAGAATAATACAATAAATATCCAGATCCTTACATGCAAATTCTAACATTATGATATATTTACTTTAGATACTTCTTTTGAAAAAAATTTTTTAAGATTTTATATTTAAGTAATCTCTACACCCAACATGGGACTGAAACCTACAACCCCAAGATCAAAAGTCTCACACTCTAACAACTGAGTCAGGCAGGTGCCCCTGGATACGTTTAAAGATATAAAATATTACATAAAGAGGGACGCCTGGGTGGCTCATTTAGTTAAGTGTCTGACTTTGGCTCAGGTGATGGTCTCACAGTTCATGAGTTTGAGCCCCACATCGGGCTCTCTGCTATCAGTTCAGAGGCCGCTTTGGATCCTCTGCCCCCCTATCTCTCTGTCCCTCCCTCCATCTCAAAATAAATAAATAAACTTAAAAAATTACGGAAATAATTACACACATGCACATGTATACCTCCCCTATTACATTTCCTTCTTTTTCTTTCTTGAGATAACCATCCTCCTGAAATTATTATTTATTATTTACATATTTTTTAAGTTTATTCATTTATTCAGTCATTCATTTTTAAGTAATCTCTACACCCATTGTGGTGCTCAAATTCACCACCCCAAGATCAAGAGTCACATTCCCTTTCAACTGAGTCAGTTAGGTGCCCCCACTTATTATTTTTAAAAGCTGATATATATAATTGCATAAAAATTGTATTTTAGTTTTACCTGTTTTTAAACCTTATAAAAATTGCACCAGGGGTGCCTGGATGGGTCAGTCAGTTAGGCACCCAACTTTGGTTCAGGTCATGGTTTCCAGGTTCATGAATTAGAACCCCACATAGGGCTCTGTGCTGACAGCTCAGAGCCTGGAGCCCGCTTTGGATTCTGTGTCCCCACTCCCCTCTGTCTCTCACTCACTCATGCTCTTTCTCTCAAAAATAAATAAACATGAAAAAAATTTTTAATTGCATTATATTGTACAAATCCTTCCACCACTATTTTTCTCCTTCAACTTCATGGTTTTGAGATTTACCCATGTTGCACGTGTAGCTACTTCAGTCATTTTAATTGCTGTAGGTGTTTTGTTTCATGATTATATCACAATTGATTTATCCATTTCCCTGTTGACAGACATTTAGATTGCTTCCAATATTTTGCTCTTATAAGCATTGTTGCAATGAACATTCTTGTGTCTGTCTCCTTGTCACACATTTTCTAGGGCATCAACCTAGACGTGGACTTGCTGGGATGTAAGGAAAACTGCCTCTTCAGCTTTCCTAGGCATTACCAAATAATGGCTGTGCTGAGTGGTTATCCTGATTTTCACTTTCCCGGTAGAGAACAAGCAGTTGTCTGACTCCACACCCTCAGCAATACTAATTAAGCTTGCCAGTTTCTTCATCTATCAAAGGGAAATCAATATCCATGGTTATGCTTCTTTTTTTTTTTTAATTTTTTTTTTTAACATTTATTTATTTTTGAGACAGAGAGAGACAGAGCATGAACGGGGGAGGGCCAGAGAGAGGGAGACACAGAATCTGAAACAGGCTCCAGGCTCTGAGCTGTCAGCACAGAGCCCGATGCGGGGCTCGAACTCACGGACTGCGAGATCATGACCTGAGCTGAAGTCGGCCGCTTAACCGACTGAGCCACCCAGGTGCCCCCATGGTTATGCTTCTTAAAGGTCTGTAAATGAAGGGAATATCTTGTAGGATGTCATTGCCAATTCACTATGTGTTGGGCATCATAGTAAGTGCTTTATATACACTCTCCTACTTGGGTCTTTTACTGACTCTAGGAGGTAGAATAGAAGATTTAGAAGGAGTAATTCATTCTTCCAACATCACATGGCTCATAGCTGACAGGGCTGGAATTTGAACTCAAGTGTGTCAGGCTTCAGTTATAATTACCCCAATGCTGAGCTCATGCACAGTCTTTAGGAATGGCATTAAATCAACTCTTGGTGGTGGTGTTGAATTTCTGGTAGAATGCCTTCCAAGAATGAACAATCTGGAGAGATAATATGGTTGGCTACTGTTTGGGGGTTTATTTTTTCCAATTTTAAGTGGTATGTATTATGAATCATACAAGACTTTAATATAAATCATAGAAGGTTTTCGTGTGTATTGAAGGGGGAAATGTCACCCATAAACCCATGACCACACTTGACATAATATTGTCATTGTTCACTCTCTAGTTGATTTTTAGTGAGTGCTTTTTTTTTTTAAGGAGGGTTTGTAGCCACTTTGGAGCTTGAAGTGACGACAACACTATGGATGAGAAGTTACCCATAATGAGCCATTTCTAAATGCCAGACATTTATGCTATTTATGCTAAAGTTTTGCACATATGTTAATTCCTGTCTTTTTTTTTAAATTGAAATGCAATTCAAGTACCAGCAAATCCACCCTTTTAAAGTGTACAATTCTATCTTTTTAGATGAGGAACTAAGAACTGAAATATTCTTTTCTGTACATGAAAGTTACAGAGGTTCAATGTCAGTTTAAAGCCTGATGCTTTTGTTAATATGGGAGAAGGGCAAGTGGGTGGCGGATATAGCTAAAACAAGATTGGCCCTAAGTTGATAATATTGAAACCAGGTGATGTATATATGGCAGTTTATTATATTATTGTGTCCAGTTTTTTTAATATTTAAATTTTATTTATGTATTTATTTATACTTTAAAGTTGTTTTTTTTTTTAATTTATTTTGAGAGAGAGAGAGAGAGAACAAGTTGGGGAGGGGCAGAAAGAGAGGGAGACAGAATCCCAAGCAGGCTCATCATGACCTGAACCAAAGTCAAGAGTCGGAAGCTTAACTGACTGAGCCACCAGGCACCCTTATTTATTTTTAATTTTTTAAGTTTATTTAAATCCAAATTAGTTAACATAGTGTAATAATGATTTCGGGAGTAGAATCCAATGATTCATCACTTATATTTAACACCCAGTGCTCATCCCAACAAGTGCACTCCTTAATGCCCGTCACCCATTTATTCCATCCCCTCACCCAACACCCCTCAGGCAACCCTCAGTTTCTTCTCTGTATTTAAGAGTCTTTTAAGGTTTGCTTCCTTCTTTCTATCTTATTTTTCCTTCCTTTCCAGTATGTTCATCTGTTTTGTTTCTTAAATTCCACATAGGAGTGAAATCATATGATATTTATCTTTCTCTGACTTATTTCACTTAACATGATACACTCTAGTTCCATCCACATTGTTGCAAATGGCAATATTTCATTCTTTTTGATTGCTAAGTAATATTCCATTGTGTATATATATATATATATATATACATATATATATACATATATATATATATATATATATATATATATATATATATATATACCACATCTTCTTTAACTATTTGTCAGTCAATGGACATTTGGGCTCTTTCCATAATTTGGCTATTGTTGATAGTGCTGCTAGAAACATTGGGGTGCATGTGCCCCTTCAAATCAGCATTTTTGTATCCTTTGGATAAATACCTAGTAGTGAAACTTCTGGGTCATAGGGTAGATTGGTTTTTAATTTTTTGAGAAGGGATCATACTGTTTTCTAGAGTGGCTTGTACCATTTTCCATTCCCACCAGCAGTGCAAGAGGGTTCCCCTTTCCTTGCATCCTCACCAACACGTTGTTTCTTGTGTTGTTAATTTTAGCCATTCTGACAGGTGTGAGGTGTTATCTCATTGTGGTTTTGATTTGTATTTCACTAATGATGAGTGATGATGAGTATCTTTTCATGTGTCTATTAGCCATCTGGATGTCTTTTTTGGAAAAGTGTCTGTTCGTGTCTTTTGCCCATTTCTTCACTGGATTATTTGTTTTTTGGGAGTTGAGTTTGACAAGTTCTTTATAGATTTTGGATACTGACCCTTTATCCATTTGTAAATATCTTCTCCCATTCCATTGGTTGCCTTTTAGTTTTGTTGATTGTTTCCTTTGTTGTGCAGAAGATTTTTATCTTGATGAGGTTCCAATAGTTCACTTGTGCTGGTTTCCCTTGCCTCCAGCGACATGTCTAGTAAGAAGTTGCTGCAGCTGAGGTCAAAGAGGTTGTTGCCTGTTTTCTTCCCTAGGATTTTGATGGTTTCCTGTCTTACATTTAGGTCTTTCACGTATTTTGAGTTTATTTTTATGTATGGTGTAAGAAAGTGGTCCAGGTTCAGTCTTCTGCATGTTGCTGTCCAGTTCTCCTGGGTCTACTTTTTTATATGTTTAAATTTTTCCATAATAAGAAGTAAAAAATGTTTTTTAAAAAAGTCTAGCATTATGCTTAATGAGAGATCTTTGTGTATTATATTTAGGTATTGAATGAATTTGGGTCTCTGATGTGAAAATCAACACAATACACTAACTTTATAAAACATAGTTTACAAACATTTCTGTTTTATCTCATAACTACTCTCTGAGGTGGACAGTGTACGTGTTCCCATCTCCATTTCAGAGAAAAGAAAAGTGAGGTTCAAAGAGGTAGATCTGGGACTTTAACACAATCTTCTCACATGGAATTCAGTGGTCTACTACCTTTTATTTGAAATGAATATAGCCTGCAGGGCACCTGGGGAGCTCCATCACCTAAGCATTGGACTCCTGATTTCAACTCAGGTCTTGATCTTATGGTCATGAGATAGGGCCTGGGGTGTGAGATTGGGCCCTGTGCCAGGCTGTGTGCTGGGCATGGAGCCTGCTTAAAATTCTCTTCCTAGGGGTACCTTGGTGGCTCAGTTGGTTAAGCGTGTGACTCTTGGTTTTGGCTCAGGTCATGATCTTGAGGTTCATGAGATCAAGCCCCAAGTCTGGCTCTCCAATGAGCGCATAGAGCCTGCTTGAGATTCTCTCTCTCTCTGTCTCTCTCTCTCGCTCTCAAAATAAATAAAGTAAAAAAAAAAATTCTCTCTTCTTCTGTCCCTCCCCCCACACACATACACTCTCTCACACAGTTTCTCCCCCACTCCCCCTCCCCAAAATGAAATGAATACAGCCTTATTACTTTTTGCGCATTAAGAATAATGTATCTTATTTTGGGGCACCCAGGCAGCTCGGTTGAGCATCCAATTCTTGATTTTGGCTCTGGTTGTGATCCCAGGGTTGTGGGATCAAGCCCCCCATCAGGCTCCATGCTGAGTGTGAAACCTGCTTAAGATTCTCCCTCCCTCTCTCTCTCTCTCTCTTTCCCTCTGCCTCTCTCCCCAGCTCCTGGTCTCTCTATAAAATAAGGTAAAATAAAACTTATTTGAAAACAATTTAGAAAAGTTACAAAGAAGAAAAATGTAATTACTCTTAACATTTTGTCTCTTATCTGCCAATTTTTAAATTTTGTATAAAAATGAAATGTGATGAAATTTTCATAATCTTCTTTTTCTCTTGAACAATAAGGTATTGTAAACATGTTTCCATGTCAATAAATATTAATCTGGATTTATTATATGATGCTACCATAACTTTTTAAACTAATCTTTTGTTGGACATTTAGTTGGTTTCTAATATTTCACTATTATGAACAATGGCAAAATAAACATTCTTGTACATGTTTCTCAGCTCACTTATTAAATTATTTTCATAAGATACCTGACTAGGAGCGGAAAATCTGGGTCAAAGCATTTGTAAGGATTTTGGTACATATTGCAACCAATCTCACAAAGGTTGCAGTGGATTTACATTCTCAACCATCCAGTGTTTTTGGGGGGGTTTATTTCTTCACTGATTCATAGTTGCTTTTCTTGCAACAGATGTAATTCAAATGTACCAGTGAGAGTACAATTCAATTTTTGAAGGTATAATCAGGTTGAATTACTGAGCAAACTATCAATGAACAATTAACTGTTTAAAGTAACAATGTTCAAGTTTTAGTGTACCTAAGAATCACCCGGTGATTCCTGGGCTCCATCCCAGTCACAATGACTCAGGATCTAGGTTCCTGGGACCCAGGAATGGACATTTTTAAGAGTCTCCCTCCCCTCCGAGTGACTCTGATACAAGTAGTGCAGGAAATTACACACAGAATCACTGGCTTAAGAATACACACAGGGGAGGGGCGCCTGGGTGGCTCAGTCAGTTGGGCATCCAACTTGGGCTCAGGTCATGATCTCATGGTTCATGTGTTCAAGCCCCACAGCAGGCTCACCGCTGTCAGCGTGTTGCCTGCTTCGGATCCTCTGTTCCCCCCTCTCCCTGCTCCTCCTGTGCTCATGCTCTCTCTCTCTTTCTAAAAAAAAAAAAAAAAAAAAAGCAATAAAATACAAATAATAATAATAAGCATTAAAAAAGAATACACACAGGGGAAGGTTGGGAGTTTGTTGGTTATGGACTTTATTACCTTTTGGTCATATGAGGTCTGGTAAGAAATGAAATCTTTACTTTCTCAATCTCTCACACACACACACACGCGCGCACACACACACACAGACACACACACACGCACACACATACACACACATCATGCTGTTGCAGAGAAAGCAAACATTTTGCTTTGGCTGCCATGATCAGTCACAAACATTTATTTATATAGAGATTATTATTCTTTAGGGATTTCAGTTTTGTTGTATTTTGCTCTTTTCCAAGCAAGCACCTCTGACATTCCTAACCAACTAATCACCTGAAATTTCATTTAATTTCCTCTTTTCTGTAGAAACTGAGATTGTCTTGAAAGTGGTCCCTGAGGTTCTGCAAGAAGTGGGCAGAAGATAGACTGAAGGAGGCCAGAAAATTCTATTGCCTCTGAAAATTCTAAGCCCTTGAGATGCTCTCATCCTGGAGTTATTACCACGGCCCTTTGAAACTCAAATTAGCTTTTGAGGCATTTAACTTTCCAGGAATTGCTCACTTTTGCTCAGCTTCAGGAAACAGCTTTTATTTTTCTCCTTGGAAGTTTATTTTTAACACAAGGTTTCTTTCTCATGGAACCCTTCAGCTCTTGCATGTGTGGTGGCGTGGCTGGCACTTCACACATGTGGCCCTCCTGTAAGCTGAGGGGAGGGCTGTGGCCCTGAGGTCTCACCCCTACCCAGATGCCTGCGGCGGGCCGACTGTTGAGGACCCTACTGTCTAGGGCTACTGTCTGGCCGCCCAAAGAGGCAACACCTACAGGCACCTATGGCTGAGCAGGGGCTCATCACTTCAGGGTCAAGTCCATGAAGACAATTTATTCACCTGATAAGTAGAAAATCCCAGGGGGCGCCTGAGTGCCTCAGCTGGTTAAGCGTCTGACTTCAGCTCAGGTCATGATCTCATGGTCTGTGGGTTCGAGCCCTGCGTCGGGCTCTGTGCTGACAGCTCAGGGCCTGGAGCCTGTTTCGGATTCTGTGTCTCCCTATCGCTCTGACCCTCCCCCGTTCGTGCTCTGCCTCTTTCTGTCACAAAAATAAATAAACATTAAAGAAAATTAAAAAGAAAAAAGAAAATCTCTGCTAGTGTGAAAGTAACAAATAAGTGTCTTTCATTCTCTTCTTTTAAGTGGCAAATAGAGTCATTCATTCACTGACAGTCACTTATTACTTATGCCAAATGTTTATCGTTACCACATGCTGTACACTGGCATGGAAACAAAATCAGAGGGTCAATTTTAAAGAAAAAAACTTTATGAGGTGCCTGGGGGGGGTTCAGTCCATTAAGCATCCGACTTGGGCTCAGGTCATGATCTCACAGTTCGTGAGCTCAAGCCCCGCGTCGGGCTCTGTGCTAACAGCTCAGAGCCTGGAGCCTGCTTCGAATTCTGTGTCTCCCTCTCTCTCTGCCCCTCCCCTGCTCACACTCTGTCTCTCTGTCTCGCTCTCTCTCAAAAATAAACATTAAAAAGAATATTTAAAAAAGGAAAAAAAGCTTTATTGAGGTATAATTTACATACAATAAAATTCACCCATTGAAAGTATACCATTTGATGACTTTTGACACATGGATACACTCCTGTAAACATCACCACAAATAAAATATAGAACAATTCCATCAATCCAACCCAAAAAGTCCCTTCGTGCCACTTCCCAGTCAGTTCCTCACCATCCATGCAAGTTTCCCTGCAGCCCTAGGCCTCATTGGTCACCTTCTAATGCTATAGCTTACTTTTGCCTAATGGACTTCATAGAAGTGAGATAAGCAGTTTGTATTCCTTTGTGTCTGGCCTCTTTTGCTCAATACGATATTTTCAAGATTCATCCATGTTGTACGATCAACAGTTCTGCTTTTGATTGCTGAGTAGTATTCCATTGTATAGATATAACAGAATTTGTTTAGCTATTTTCCTGTTTATAAACATATTTAGGTTGTTTACATTATTTGAGTACTAGAAATCAAGCCGCTATCAATCTAGTTTCTACAAACAATTATATTAAAGAGTGGGGGTGGAGGATTGTTAAGACTTAAAGGGCTTGGAAAGGCGTATCCCCAAATGTAATGTGTGGAGCTCTTTGGATCCACACTGTATTGGAAAAAAATATCTTAGAGACAATTTCAGAAAACTGAATATGAAATAAGTATTAGATAATATTAAAAAATTCCTATTAATTCTATTAATTGTGATAATAGTATTGTTTTTTCATTCTTTCTTCACAATCCCTGTCCGTTAAAGACATAGTATCCAGAAGTATTTACAGGTGGAATCATATGGTGTCTGGGACTTGCTTTCAAATACTACAGCGTGCGTGTGCATGCACACGCGCACGCGCACGCACACACACACACACACACACACACACATACTCACAGGAAAAAGGTGAAAATAGCATGGCAAAATGTTGATCATTGTTGAAGTTAGATCTTGGGTGAATGGGGGTTGAGTACACCATTCTCTCTACTGTATGTTGAAAATTTTCCATAATAGAAAGGTTTTTTGTTTTTTAAGTTTATTTTGAGAGGGATCCAGAGAGCAAGACAGGGGCAGAGGAGAGAGAGGGATAGAGAGAATCCCAAACAGGCTCCATACTGTCAGTGCAGAGCCCAACGTGGGGCTTGAACTCACTAACCGTGAGATCATGACCTGAGCTGAAATCGAGTCAGACGCTTATAACGACTGAGCCACCCAGGGGCCCCAGACCTGGATTTTGAAAAAGGGGTCCTATAGCTCCTCAGAGCTTCAGTTCCCTAATCTTTAAGTGGGGGCTAACAATTTATTACAACGATAAAAAATTGGAAGTAGTCTCAGAGTCTATCAGAGGAGACTGGTCAAGTAAAATGCATTCCTAAATATGAATACTCTATAGCCATTAAAAATGATGTATCTGTATATTTGTTGATGTGGAAAGCTGTCTTCAACATACTATGAATGAAAAAAGCAGGCTAGAGAGGCAACTGTGGTAAGAGATAATTGAGGCAAATTATACAAGTGGACAGTTATATGAAAGATATATTTACTAAAATATTAATAATGGTTATCTCTGGGTAGTGAGATTTAGGGTGTTTTTAAAATTTTTCTTTATAATTTTCTATATTGCTTAATTTTATTTGCAATAAGCATGTATGAGTCTCTGCAAAATATTGAAGCTACTAAAAAATAAACTAATACAACCTGTTTTTCTTGAGAATGACATGAGAGAATGGATGGATATGTTGAGAAATTATAAAGTGTTATTACGTAAATTGGAGATATTAGGATTAATGTTAGTATTTATTACCCCAATCTTTTCTGGCAGTATCCTAGAAATTTTCAAAAAAACACAGGAAGAGGAAGTAATGACAGCTCCATAGACACACAACCAGCCTGACCATGGTGAAAAGGTAAACTCCTTAGAAGTGAAAGAAATCTGGAGTGAAGTGGAGGGCACAGGTTTCTTTCAGAGCCTTGGGCTTAAGTCCTGGCTGTCTCAACATCCGTGTCTCCTTGGAGGCATTATTTAAACTCTCACTATTTCTTTATCTGCGAAAGGGGAATAATAATAATAATAATATTGATCTCATTTGGCTGTGAGAATTAAATGAGTCTAAGTACTAAAGTACTGGACATTTGGGGGCGCCTGGGTGGCTCAGTCAGTTGAGCATCCAACTTAGGCTCAGGTCATGATCTCGCAGTTTGTGAGTTTGAGCCCTGCGTCGAGCTCTGGGCTGACAGCTCAGAGCCTGGAGCCTGCTTCTGATTCTGTGTCTCCCTCTCTCTCTGCCTCTCCCCCGCTCATGCTCTGTCTCTCTCTGTCTCAAAAATAAAGATAAACATTAAAAAAAATTTAAAGTACTGGACATTTGGCATATTGTAGAGTTGCATTAAATTTTTGTTCCCCTCTTCCCCTTTTTCTTTCTTACCACTAGTGTGGATGCAGATGGCAAGATGCTTTACATATTGTGAACCCACTGGAGAAAGAGTAATTATAGTAAAACCAAAGGGGTTGTGAAGTGTTTGTAGTTTTGTGGGGTTTTTCTGTTTTGTTTTTTTTACATGAGGGAGAGATAAGGAGTTGGCATTTACTTAGATGATGTTTTGACTCTGGTAAGCTGAAGCGGTCAAGAAAAGAAGGAAGAAGGAAGGAGGAAGAAGAAGAAGAAGAAGAAGAAGAAGAAGAAGAAGAAGAAGAAGAAGGAGAAAGAGGAGGAGGAGGAGGAAGAGGAGGAGGAGGAGGAGGAGGAGGAAGAAGAGGAGGAGGAGGAAGAGGGGGAGGGGAGGGGGAGGAGGAGGAGGAGGGGGGAGAGGAGGAGAGGAGGAGGAGGAGGAGGGGGGGTGGAGAAGAAGAAGGTGGAGGACAAGGAGAAAAGAATGGACTACTTCTGGATGTATCTAGGTTGAGAGACGGGGGGACATGAGATCAAGACAATCAGGTTTTCTTTTGCATTGTCCCATTCACCACAGTAGGAAAAAAGACCCAGGACATCAGATGCTCTGTCCTGAAGAAAAGATAGTGTAATAGGTTGGTGCCTCCTGTTTTTTTGTTTGTTTGTTTGTTTTGTTTTATTTATTTTTTTGTCTCTCGAGTAGGGAAATAGGGTAGAGGAGGTGGAAAAACCCCAAATGTGTGGGATCTGGTTCTTTCCTGTCATGCTCCAGGTGTATGTTCAGAGCAGAGGTACTGCTCACTGTAGTAGGCTGCTCTTGAACCTCACCCATTCACTTCCCAGAGAAAATTCCCCCTCAAGTACACCTTAGATTTTAATTTTATTCCCTTTACCTGGATTCACTTCTAGGTATATTTCTGTGATCAGAACAAACAGGAGGCAGTAAAAAGGAGCCTGGGTCTTGTAGCTGTTAAAGACTCCCAAATGCACACAAAAGAATGGAGTTGTATCCTTATCTTCCAACATATATGAAAAATAACTCAAAATGGATTAAAGACCTAAATGTAAAACCCAAACTATACAAGTCCTAGAAGAAAACAAGGGGAAAAAAACTTCATGACTTTGGACTTGGCAATGATTTTTTGGATCTGACACCAACAACACAGGTAACAAGAACAAAAATAGACAAATAAGACTACATCAAACTTAAAACTTTTGTGCATCGCAAAGAGATAAATATTGTATGACTCCACTTATATGAAGTATCTAAAATAGTCAAATTCATAGAAGGGTGCCTGGGTGGCTCAGTCGGTTGAGTGTCTGACTCTTGGTTTCCACTCAGGTCATGATCTCATGGTTTGTGGGTTCAAGCCCTGCATCAGGCTCTGTGCTAACAGCTCAGAACCTGGAGCCTACTTCAGATTCTGTCTTCCTCTCTCTTTGCCCCTCCCCTGCTTGTGCTCTCTCTTTCTCAAAAATAAACATAAAAAATTTTTTTTAATGAAATAAATAGTCAAAATCATAGAAACAGAAAGTAGAAATGTGGGTGCCAGGAGTTGGGGGGAGAGGGAAAGGGGAGTTGTTGTTTAATGGGTACAGAGTTTCAGTTTTATAAGATGAAAAACTTCTAGAGATTAGCTACACAACAATGTGAATATGCTTAACACTGCCAAACTGTACACTTAAAAATAGTTAAGACAGTGGAGTGCCTAGGTGACTCAGTCAGTTGAGTGTCTGACTCTGGATTTTGGCTCAGGTCAATATCTCATGGTTTGTGAGATTGAGCCCTGTGTCAGTGCGGAGCCTGCTTGGGATTCTTTCTATCCCTCTCTGCCCCTCTCACGTGATCTCTCTCTCAAAATAAATAAACATTTAAAAATAGTTAAGATGGTGAATTTTGTTATGTATTTTTAAAATCACAATTAAGGGGCGCCAGGGTGACTCAGTCGGTTAAGTGTCCGACTTCGGCTCAGGTTGTGATCTCGCGGTCCGTGGGTTCGAGCCCCGCGTCGGGCTCTGTGCTGACAGCTCAGAGCCTGGAGCCTGTTTCAGATTCTGTGTCTCCCTCTTTCTCTGACCTCCCCTGTTCATGCTCTCTCTCTCTCTCTCTCTGTCTCAAAAATAAATAAACATTAAAAAAAACGTTTTTTTAAATCACAATTAAAAGAATAAACAGACATCTAAATGACTTTGTTGTAATGTGTCCCCTCACTAGCCTGTTCCTCAAATCTTATGGAAAATCATCAGGGCCCGGATAAGGTCTCCTAGAAGGCTTCTTTGGGCATCTCAGCTCACCCTTCACTCCTCCCTCCTCCCAAGTCCTACTCACCCTGTCTACTGCTCATTTGGCACTTGAACACATGTTGCTTTGTACTGTTAGCTACCTTTATATAGTTATTTGTAGAAATGCATGTCCTTGTATCTCCCCCATTGTTATGTTATACTTCAATATTTAACATTTACAAGCACTTATGCCCACCTCATTTGAGCTTCCAACCCTGGAGAATAAGCACAGAATGGAAGTTTGGCTTATGGGTGTGTTTATGCGAATACTAATTGTAGCTGTAGGTTAAATTCCAAAAAGTTTTTCTTTTGTTTGACATATTCTTTTGCTTCACTTCAGTGATCTTTTTGCAGCGTTCCCTATATTGAAATGAATAAACTGAGGTCTAAAGAGAAGCTTAGTCATTTGTCCATGGTCACATAGCACAAGGATGAAGGCTCTCTTTCTGGGCCACTGTCCCTAACTCAGCCTTGCTGATAGTAAGTCAGCAGACATTTGCTTGCTCAACCAGGTAGCTCATTGGACTGTTAGCTGCTGCCTAGATTTTGCAGCTTACAAAGTTTAAGACAGCTAACATGGGGGAAAGAATGTCAAGAACTGAAATGAATTCATGTTTGATAAGCCCCCAGGTCACCCAATTTTCGTTTCTTCAAAATGAAGTGTCTCTGAATGTTTTATGACATGATTATTTTATTAAAAATCCTAAAATACTGATAAAAATGTAACAACATCCATTATTCCCCACACTCAGAGAATGTCATCATCAACACCTTGAAGTATATCCTTCTAGACATCTCCTGCACTTATTCATGCATCTGTTAGAAATTAGAGCATAGGTAATACTGTTTTCTCATAGCTTTTTACCATTTAAGAATATACTGTAGGGGCACCTGGGTGGCTCAGTCGGTTAAGCGTTGACTCTTTTTTTTTTTTTTAATTTTTTTTTTCAACGTTTTTATTTATTTTTGGGACAGAGAGAGACAGAGCATGAACGGGGGAGGGGCAGAGAGAGAGGGAGACACAGAATCGGAAGTAGGTTCCAGGCTCCGAGCCATCAGCCCAGAGCCTGACGCGGGGCTCGAACTCACGGACCGCGAGATCGTGACCTGGCTGAAGTCGGACGCTTAACCGACTGCGCCACCCAGGCGCCCCAAGCGTTGACTCTTGATTTTGGTTCAGGTAGTGATCTTATGGTTGGTGGGTTCGAGCCCCTTGTTGGGCTCGCTCTGTGCTGACAGCTCTCTCCCTCCCTCTCTCTCTGCCCCTTCCCTGCTTGTGTTCTCTCTCTCTCTCTCAAAATAAAAAACTTAAAAAAAAAAGGGATATATTGTAAACATCTTTGTATGTTAGCAGAGATAACAGGTCCATCAATTAAAGAATCAAGTTGATCTATTTCTTTAAATATAAAAAAAGGATAAGGGGCGCCTGGGTGGCTCACTCGGTTAAGGGGCCGACTTCGGCTCAGGTCACGATCTCACAGTCGGTGAGTTCGAGCCCCGCATCGGGCTCTGTGCTGACCGCTCAGAGCCTGGGGCCTGTTTCGGATTCTGTGTCTCCCTCTCTCTCTGACCCTCCCCCGTTCATGCTCTGTCTCTCTCTGTCTCAAAAATAAATAAACGTTAAAAAAAAAAAGGATAAAAAGAATTAAAATGATCAATTCTCTATTAATATTTCCAATCTTTTGCTATATAGTTAGGTTTATACAATATGCTAATTTTACATCCTGTTTTTTTCACTTAACATAACATAGGCAAGTTTTATTCTAAAAATTCTTCAAATACACACTTGTTAAAACTTTGGAAAATACAGAAAACTGTAGAAAGAAAAACAGAAATCCCCTGCAATTTTTCTGTGTGATATAATGCTATAATATTTTGATATATTTCTTCCCAGTTGTTTACTCTGCTTATTTTATTATTTAGTGTGCTTATTTTAATGAGTTATAGCTATAGTCTAAAAATTATACTGTATTTACGATTTTGATGCAGCTTTTAAAAATCAACACTAACATCAGGATTTTTTTATATCATTAAGCATTCCTCAAAAATGTGTTTTCAAAGGAGGTATATAAAATTCTACCTTACCAACATAACTTTAAAATGTTATTCAAAAATTTTATCTTTTTATTTATTAATAATTTTTTTGATGTTTATTTATTTTTGAGAGAGAGAGAGAGAGAGAGCAGGAGAGGGTCATAGAGAGAGAGAGAGAGGGAGACACAGAATCTGAAGCAGGCTCCAGGCTCTGAGCTATCAGCACAGAGCCTGATACGGGGCTCGAACTCACGAACAGTGAGATCAGACCTGAGCCGAAGTCGGACACTCAACCGACTGAGCCACCCAGGAGCCCCCAAAATTTTATCTTTTTAAAATGATTACATGCTCAGTGTAAAAACTCAACTAATACAGAAATTTAACATTAAAAGTGAATGTTTCCCGTAAATTGGGTTGCTAGATTTAGCAAATAAAAATACAGGATACCCAGTTAATATTTGTGACCACTTACATTAAAAAAATTGTTACTGGGGTGCCTGGGTGGCTCAGTCGGTTAACAGTCTGACTCTTCTTTTTGGCTCAGGTCATAGTCTTGTGGTTGGTGGGTTTGAGCCCCACGGCAGGTTGTCAGTGTAGAGTCTGCTTGGGATTCTCTCACTCCCTCTCTGGCTGCCCCTCCCCTGCTTCCTCTCTCTCTCTCTCTCTCTCTCTCTCTCTCTCTCTCAAAATAAATAAATAAACATTTTTTTAAAATGTTGTTTACCTGAAATCAAGTCTAACTGGTTATCTGGTTTTTATGTGGCAACCCTACCATAACCCCACCTTCCTTAACCATTGGTATACACTCCCCCAGATATTTTGCTATGCATATATTCCAAGCACATACATAAACATATATACTTACTATACTTTTTATATAGATACAAAAGAGATCATGGTATATATACTGTTTAATAATTCGTTTTTTAAAAAAAAAACTCAGTCTTCTGTATCTTGTCATGTTAGTTCACATAGGCCTATTTCATTGTTTAAACGGTGGTGTAATATTCTATAGCATAAATATAGTCAAAGCCTTATGGTTGGTCATTCAGATTGTTCCCAATTTTTCAGCATTACCAAAAATTCTGTAGTGATCATCCTACATATATCTTTGGCCATCCTTTTTAGTTATCTGTATGATATCTAAGATGCAAGGTGCACATTTAAAATTTAATAGCCATTACCAAAATACCCTCCTGAAAGGTTTTTACGAATCTGTAATCCTATCAACATTGTATGAAATTGTGTTTTTCTTCACATCTTGTAGAATACTGGTTATGATCAATCTTTGCCAAATTGACAGATAAAAATGATATTGCACTTTTGTTTTAATTTGCATTTCTTGATTATTCATGGTATTCAAAATATTCTCATACATTTACAGGCCATTTATATAATTTTTCTTGTCAATTGCCCATTCATGTCCTTTACCAATTTTTCCTTTAGATTGTTTTTTCCTTGGTTATCCTAATAGCTGTTTGTTTATTTACTTATTTATTATTTATTTTTAAATTTTTTTTAAGAGAGAGAGAGAGCATGAGCAGGGGAGAGAGGCAGAGGGAGAGAGAGCGAATCTTAAATAGGCTTCATGCTCAGCACAGGGCCCAGCACGGGGTTCGATCCCATGACCCTGGGATCATGACCTGTGCTGAAATCAAGAGTTGGACGCTCAACTGATTGCACCACCCAGGCGACCCAAGAGCTGTTTATTTATTAAATGATGATATTAGTACTCTGTCCTGTGTATTATAAATATTGTCCTTGAATTATCCTTTTGTCTTTTGATTATGCTCATGGTATTTTTTATTTTTATTTTTTAACTTTTGAAGCAAAGACGTTTTAAATAAAAAAAAAATTTTTAATGTTAACTTATTTTTGAGAGAGAGACACACACAGTGCAAGTGGGGGAGGCACAGAAAGAAAAGACACAGAATCCAAAGCAGGCTCCAGGCTCTGAGCTGTCAGCACAGAGCCCAATGCGGGGCTGGAACCCATGAGATGTGAGATCATGACCTGAGCCGAAGTCAGCCGCTTAACCAACTGAGCCACCTAGGTGCCCCTTAGATTTTTTATACAGGCAAAACTATAGATCTTTTCTTTGATATTATGATTGGAGATTTCTTCTTCTAAGATTATTGAAATATTCATTCAGGTTTCTTTCTAATTCTTTACTTTTTTGGTCATAGATTCATGTAAAAGTATATTGGTGAAAAGAATGAATCCAACAATTCCCCTATTGGTGGACATTTGGGTTATTCCACCTTTTTACTATCATGTATTATAATACTTCTAACAAAAAGCTTTTTTATAAACCTAAGATTTGGGGGCTATTATATATGAACATTATTAAGGTTACTCACATCAATTCATCTGAATTCACATCCACTCACTATTAGGAAAAATTACATCAATTTATATTCCCAGAAGCAGTGGTGTTTGAGAGCACCTGTTTCTCCATATTCTTGCCAACTAAAGCTATTATAAATGTTTTTGAAGCTTTGACAATCTGATTAGGCAAAATGTTGTTGTTTTTGAGAGACAGCACACAAGCATGCAGAGTTGGGGAGGGGCAGAGGGAGAGAGGGAGAGAGAGAATCTTAAGCAGGTTCCAAGCCCAGTGCAGAGCCGGAGGTGGGCTCATGATCGCGAGATCATGACCGTGGGATCCTGAGCTGAAATCAAGAGACAGATGCGTAACTGACTGAGCCACCCAAGCGCCCCTACCTTATTGCTGTTTTAATCCATTTCTTTAATATGGGTAGCATAATACATCTCTTAATATGTTTATCTGCCATTTGTATTTCTTCTTTTGTGAATTGCCTTTTTGTGCCATTTTTTTTCAATTGGAATTTTCATTATTTGTTTTAAATTTATTTATTTTTTTTAGTAATCTCTACACCCAGTGTGGGGCTTGAACTCATGACCCTGAGATCAAGAGTCACACGCTCTCCCAACTGAGCCAGCTAGGCGCCCCCAAGTTTTCACTGTTTTTAAGAGTAGGACGTCCATCCCTATCTAGAAATCAAACATTGTATTCACATGATTTTCTTAATTTTTTAAAATAACTTGATTATTTTTTTACTTCATCTAAGAGATAATGTATTTTGTTTTTATTTTTTTTAACATTTTTATTATTTTTATTTTTGAGACAGAGAGAGACAGAGCATGAAGGGGGGAGGGGCAGAGAGAGAGGGAGACACAGAACTGGAAGCAGGCTCCAGGCTCTGAGCCATCAGGCCAGAGCCCGACGTGGGGCTCGAACTCACGGACCGTGAGATCGTGACCTGAGCTGAAGTCGGAGGCTTAACCGACTGAGCCACCCAGGCGCCCCAGAGATAATGTATTTTGAATGGAATCTGGAGATTCTAACGGAATCTAAGGGAAGCTGAATAACCAGGACTCAAAGTGATAGGAACTTCTCTCTCCTAAGCCTTCAGGTCTCTCATCTTTGTTTCTCTCTGCCTTGTGGCTCTCTTTCTGCAGATGGGCATTATTTTGTTTTAATGGGTGCCCCACAAAGATAGTCTCTTTTCTGTATTTGTATCACTGACTTTCAAGTAAATAGCCCAGGCCTGTTCCACAAACTCATTGAGTTCAGTTCCAAATTCCTGAGAGAGAGAGAGAGAGAGAGAGAGAGAGAGAGAGAGAATGAATCTGATTGGCTGATCCTAGGTTGAGCATATCCCTTTTGTCCAATCAAATGGAGGCTAAAGGAAAGGGCAATGTAGGATACATATGGCTGCTGGAGGCCACATAGAGGGTCATTAATAGTTGGCAGAAAAGAGATCATCACAGTTTGGATATATACCCAAAAGGTTTCTACTACAAGTTGCTATTATCATATAATGTAGCATAACACCTATTTGGACTCTGTCTGTTCCTTGAATCGGTTATGCTGTGGCATAATCTTAGTACTAGCCAGGCTTGGCAATTCTGAATCTTAGGGACTTAGAGGTTTGGAACCAATCTAGGCTGCCCTGGTGAGATGAATCACTTTTCTCCCAGACTTTTAACTTCTAAAGATTGAATGGCTTAACTCCTTTAAGAAATTTTAAACTGAACTAGTCTGGGGATCTGGGGTTAATTTAAATTTCTTATATGTGATCACCAGCCCAAGAAATTCAGAAAGAAACTGGCTGGTTGTATGATATCCCAGGCAGCGGCATCTCTGGGCAAAGTACCTGACATAGTTCTGAGACAATACCTAGAAGCCCTTTTGGAATACTGCCATCAATCAGCTTTTTGTCCTTAGGGTGGTGTTCAGCAATTTGTTCTTTTGTCTCTCAACTAGTCCTTCTGCATGCCCTCTTTCCAACAAAATAAAACAAAGCTGCAGAGCCATTATAGCAGAACCATGCATGTTAATATCCCCCCAGATTCAAGTGGAGATTCACATTTCTGTGAGTATCCTGATGGGTAACACCTCATTTTCTCCATTTAATCTCTCATCCCGCAAAAGAACAATTCAATGGAAGGTGGAGCGGCTGGTTCTTCCTTCATACCTAATGTGCCAGCCACCTTGGTCAGTGTTTTTGCATAGTGGTTAGGGATGGGTCAGTCCTCTATTGTGTGTGACTGTCCCAAGAATTGCAGATTATCATCCTCAGTCCTCAGGGAATTAATGGCCAGGGTACCACATCCAATCTCATGAGAACCCCAAATGTCCCCACAATGTTCAGAATTCACTTTAGGAGTAGTTACACTCTTTTGAGATAACTTCTGTCATAAACTGAAGTTCTGGGCCACTTGGGTCTCTTATTTGCAAGGATCTCTTTGCATTATGTGGGCTGTTTATGAGTGAGTCAAGACTTTAATACTACATGGTGTTGGCCAAGAGTTGTTAGTTTATCTTGGGTCAGCATTCTTTTTTTTTTTTTTTTTTAACATTTATTCATTTTTGAGACAGAGAGAGACAGAGCATGAACAGGCGAGGAGCAGAGAGAGAGGGAGACACAGAATCTGAAACAGGCTCCAGGCTCTGAGCTGTCAGCACAGAGCCCGACGCGGGGCTCGAACTCACGGACCGTGAGATCATGACCTGAGCCGAAGTCGGACGCTTAACCAACCAAGCCACCCAGGCGCCCCTCTTGGGTTAGCATTCTAATGGAGTTGTCAGGTTTATAACAAAATAACATTTTCTTCTTTTGGGTCCTAGGTCAACACAACATTAATCCATGGATATTGCAAGTTAAGACACTTAGTTTTAGTTAATAGAGTAATATCAATTTCTGATTATTTTGTATGTAAGGCCAAACTGAACTCAAAGTATAAAAGGAATTGTAGTAGGATATAGTGGGTACAGTGCTAGATTGGGAGTTTGAACACCCCTTACTAGTTGTGTAATCTTGGGTAAATCAGTTCCCCACTCTTGGTTTCAGTTTCTTCATCTATAAAATGGGGGAGGTTGGGCTAGGCAGTCTTAGATTTCTTTCAGTTCTAATACTGGGATTTTTATAATCTGTGTTCCCATTCCACCATCCATAAGACTGGGACAATATGTGTTCACCCCTGAAATAGAATTTTCCTCAATATTAGTAACATATTCCAACATTGTGGTCACCCAAAAATTAGGCCTTGGCAATGATTTAAGTTCTGCTCAGGTCTTAGAGGCCTAAGAACAGTTTCTTATAAAAAAAAGTTCAGAACTATTATATGAGTTTGTAAGTATTGTAACTATCTGCTGTTAAAGTTATCTCCCATAATATATCACTGGAGAAGGGTGGTCCCTTAGTAGGAAAAGAGAAAGGGCATATATTTCATATTGTAATAGAGAACAAGGAAGGGAAATGAAGTAGAAGGGGAGTCAGGTAAAGAAATATCCTGGGCTACTTGTATCATTGCCTATTTCCAGAGTCGTCTTATGCCACAATACTAGTTATCACTTCTTGAAGTGTTTTTTATGGAACAGGCACTGTGTTGAGTTTATATTTTTTATCTCATTTAATTCCTACAGCAGTCCTATCTGGGCAGGCACTATGATTACCAATAACTGGCAGAATGAGAATCCTAAATGTGTGTGACCCAGAACCCAGGCTTTTAAAGATATTTTATTTTACTAACAGAGATAGAATCCTGTCCCTTTGTAAAACCTCCTAGCAACCCAGACACTACGGTTCACTTATTCTAGTGCTGTGTTGTTGAAATTGTTATGGAAAACATAACCCATTAGGAAACTGAAAGCTGGGTTTTAGTTTGGCTGCTCTGTATTTTTGGACAAGACATATAAGCTTTCCGGATCTCACTTTCCTTTTTAGTAAAGCAGGGAGCTACTTGAAGGCAGAAGACCATTTCTTCCTCATCTTTTCCTCTTTGGATGTGGCGGTGTTGAGCAAATGGGAATGCAAGGGGGTAGACAAAATGGTCCCTACGCTGCCTTTCTCATTCTTTGATCTCGAAATGGAGCCTTCACCAGGCAGGTGTACCAAATTTACAGCAGTATTTTGCTTCCTATTTTAAAAACAGAACAAGGCATGCCAAATCCTCGTGACTTACTTAACCTTTGTTTTGAGAGGGCTGGTCTTGACAGAGTGGGTGGGAGGATATGTATGTTGCTGTCTGGACTTCTGATTGATGTTTTATCGAGGCCTCCTTAACTTCCGAGACTTGACACTGCTGTTGCATAACAGACGGCACTAACAAATTGTAGTAACCATCGCCGAGGATGGCTGGTAACCAAGCGTTCACGGCACTTATCGACCTGGAAAAACAGCTCTTAAAACTTGTGCAAACAAGCCCTTCCAGGACAAGGGGCAAAGCCCTGGCCGAGAGGACTGCGTCCTGCCTGCACTTTGGTAATCGACCTTGCCATGGTCTCTTCTCCCGAACTTGTTTCCTCACCTGCAAAATGGTGGAGTTGCGGTACACCAAGATCCCGGAGCTTCTCCCCAAACCCCGGACTTTAACTCCTCCCCTTGAAAGTGGGGGCGGAGAGAGGAGAAGGTCAGGCCAGGAGTCACCCTCAGCCGCCGAGCGGTCCCTTTCCTCTTTGCCACTCCCCGCCCCCTCGCTCCACCTCGGTGAGGTCACGCGGGAGACGTCACGAGGTTGTGACGCCACTGAGGGGCGGGACTCCGGGAGAGGAAGGGGCGGGGCCCAGGCGGGCGGCGCTTGCGCAGTGGGCGCGGCGCGGGAGGAGGCGGAGGCGGCAGAGAAGCGAGAGGCGGCGGCGGCGCAGGCGGCGGCGCTGGGGGGGGTGGGAGGGGGGGGAGCGAGAGAGTGAGTGAGTGGCTGAGTGAGTTTATCCCTATGAGGCGGTGAGAGGCCCGGGGCCTACCTTAAAGGAGCGGGGTCGCGGCGCCAGCTAGCAGCGAGCCCCCTCCCGGTCCCCGGGCCCGGCGGCGCGGCGGCGGCGGCGGCGGCTCGGTTGTGAGGAGGCGGGGAAGCGGGTGTCCGGCCCCAGCCATGGAGGGCATGGACGTGGACCTGGACCCTGAGCTGATGCAGAAGTTCAGCTGCTTGGGCACCACCGACAAGGACGTGCTCATCTCTGAGTTCCAGCGACTGCTCGGCTTCCAGCTCAACCCGGCCGGCTGCGCCTTCTTCCTGGATATGACCAACTGGTGAGCCGGCCCCATCGCGCCAGCACTGGGGCCCGCGGGGAAGGGAAGGGACACCAGAGCCCAGCGGCAGGGCGGGCCGGGCGGGCGGGCGCTGAGGGGCACCCTCTTCCCGGGGCGTGGAGGGAGTGTGGGGGAGCCTCAGGGACATGGGAGAAATTTGGGGGCTGAGCAAGAGAGGACGTACGAGGGGAGTGGGGGGCCACGGAGTGCAGGAGGGGCGGAAGGGAGACTGGGGAGGGCTTCCCGAGGTTCTGCGGAGAATTAGGGGCCGAAGAACATGGGAAGAGGAGAAAGACTTGAGTATCGAGACCATAGGGGTGGACCTGTGAGCAGGAGGGCTGTGGTGTTGGTGAAGAGTACACAGCACAGGAAATCTGAATTTGGGGAGTGGGGGGAAAGCCTGGGGTATGGAGTTAGGGTCGAGGAAGACAGGGATGAGAGGAAACTCCGGGAGAGAATTAAGTGTTCTGGAAGAACGTGGGGCACTGGAGAGACTTGGGAGTTAGGAGATGAGAACAGATACTATGCGCGCGCGCGTGTGTGTTGTGTTTCTTCATTCGAAGACAGGGAAAAAGGAAACATATTTTGGGGAAGGACAAGTGAGTACGGTAAGAGAGCTGACTTTCCGAAGAGTTGTGCCAGGGAGGAGTGGGATCTGCTAGTAGATCTAACGGAGGACCGGGAGTGCTTGGGGGCAGGGTCTGGGAAAGCCTTAGGAAAAGTGAAGGAAAGGAGATTATCTTGGAGGAGGGAACTTTCTGAGAGAACTGGAGCCCTGGATTCCAGAATGCCAGAATGGAGAGGGGCTTATCTGAAATAAGACTGGGTTGTTTGGGAAAATGGAGGACTTGGCTTAGGAAAACTAGGAACCAAGTTTTTTGGCTTGGAGTCTCCTTGTAGAATTGGGGCAGAAGACCATGGCGCTTAGACCAAAAGGAGTGTTTCTTGGCTTTGGATGTAGCCCTCGCTATTTTTGATAAGCAAGGCTCTCTCCTTGTTCTCTGAGGAGGGGTTGTTGAATACACTCACTTAGGGTGAGTGGTAAAGTACAGACCATTCGACTTCTTCTGAAAAGATTTTAGGTGAAACAACTCATTTTTCTTTGGTCAGAAAGCCATGGGATGAATGCCCTTTGCTCTCTGTGTTTGGGCATTCAGTACCCTGACATGTGGAATCTTGTTTCTCTTGGCATCACTTATACAACCAGCTTCCCCTTTATTCCATGTCCACTGAATGCCTCAGGCAATGCCAGAAAAAAGAGGCTGTAAGCTTAGTCTTTATCCCATTTCTCATCTAGTCCTGTCTGGAATGGTGCTCGTCTTCCTTGTAGCTATGGTCACACCAAAGATGATGTGTGAATTTTTTTTCTGTGTAGCATCACTATTTTATCTTTAAACTTGTTACAGCAAGAGTGGGATTGAATTGCTAGATGTTTAGAAAACTTTTTGAGGCATTGAATGCGAGAGATAGTCTTTATAATTAAAGAAGCATTTATGATCCCCACTTATATCTTTTTACGTCTGGGAAGAGAGGGACTACAGCCTGCAGTAGTTTTCTGAACACCAACTTATAGTGTTTAAATAGTCCTTGATAGGGGTTATTGAAAACACTGAGAACAGGTATTACCCTAGTGAAATTTAGAAGTAAAGCTATATCTTGACGAGGGTTGTTCTCTTGCCTGCCAGCTTCCCACCCCCAGCTCTTTTTCTTCCTTGTTTACACTAGTTCAGCATAGGAAACTTGGCATATTGTTGCTGCCAGTTTGGTAGGGGAGGATCATTATTTCTCCCCACCCCCTTGTGAGTCGTACCATTTAAACCCTGCCCTAATAAGTTTTTAGTTCTTTAGAGTCAGTATTTATTAGTATAATTATTGTGGCTACAAAACCAGTGTAATGAATTTTATGTGTTTGAGGTGTGTGTGTTTAACATCTAAGATTGTTTGTTTTTAGGTTTTGTGAAAGGTGAGGCCCAGTGTGGGCAAGAAAAAAATAACTTAAAAATTATAGTTGCGTTATAAAAATTTTATTTGAATTTTTTATAAAAAAATTATTAAGCTCAATGGCACAGTAGCATGTATTCTAATGATGTAGCATCTCTGTATGAAACAAGGTGTGATACATTTCTGAGCAAAGTAGTGAGCCATTAAAAGATGTATTCAGGTTTTTTTTCTTTTTTTAATTTTTTAATGTTTATTTATTTTTGAGAGAGAGATTGAGAGAGTATGAGCAGGTGAGGGTGGAGAGAGAGTGAGACCCAGAATCTGGAGCAGGCTCCAGGCTCTGGGCTGTCAGCACAGAGCCCAGCGCAGGGCTCAGTCCCATGGACTGAGAGATCACGACCTGAGCTGTGGTCTGACGCCCAACCAACAGAGCCACCCAGGTGCCCCAGATGTATTCAGGTTTTAAAGCAGTTAGAAGTTAGTAGCTTCTTAGGAATGCAGGCAATTAAGTGGTAAATCAGCTTTAAGCCACCTTATTTTCTGGTTGTAAAAGTCATATTCTTTGTCTTTGATTATAAAATGAAAAATTTTTTGTGAATTGAAGGAAGTAAGGCTTACTATTCTTTTCTTTCTATTGAAAGCAGTTAGCCCCAGTATTATATTTTGATTTCTATTTTGACCTGGTTAAGTTCATTAGATTTTTGTTTTAAACAAATGCTCATCTTGATTAATACAATCTAGTTAAAATAAATATAGTCATGCATGTGTATTTGGTCAAAACATTTGTTTGTGTTGTTTAAGAAATATGTGGTCTAGAAATGTATTGTTTTTAAATGTCATTTAATGTCTAACTTTGTTGAGATGGTCCTATAATATAGGATGGCAAAATCTCTCAAATTGCTGTGATTAACCTGTTGAATTTGAGATGATTAACTTTACTGTGACTTCTTAAGTGCCTGCTATTGGTTGTAATAAATAACCACCATTCGGTTGTTTGATGACTGCTAGAAAATACTATGGTAAATTAAAAATCATTATTTTAAAACAAAGGCCATGAGTTTTCTAAAATGAAACTCAAGTTGGAAAGACTTTGTTTTTATTTTCAAAAGTAAGTATTAGCTTTTTAAGAAGCTGTCAAAAAACTAAGTTGAATGTTTTGGCCTTGTCAATTATCTACCCTATAAAAGATTTTTTTCCTCTAGTCTTTAGTTCATTGTGAATTTTGTAGATATTTCTAATTTTTAATTTGGAATGAAGTATTGTTTCAGCTGAAGCTTTTTTTTTCTAAATTTTTTTTTTTTTTTAACATTTATTTATTTTTGAGACAGAGAGAGACAGAGCATGAGCAGGGGAGGGGCAGAGAGAGAGGGAGACACAGAATCCGAAACAGGCTCCAGGCTCTGAGCTGTCAGCCCAGAGCCCGATGCGGGGCTCGAACTCACGGACCTCACGGACCGCGAGATCATGACCTGAGCCAAAGTCGACGCCCAACCGACTGAGCCACCCAGGCGCCCCCAGCTTAAGCTTTTTGTAGTGTTTATACCTGAGTTGGCAGCCATGCTGCTGGGATACTTAATAAAAGTAGCCAATATTCAGTTCCTCAGTAAGTACAGAAAGTAAGTGGTGTGATAAAAAAAACTCAGTATGCTAAGCCAACTGAAATGATTTGTAGATTAGTATAACTTTCTATAGGTGGAATGTCTTGCAGACACTATTGGACAGTGAGTATAGAACCTGGAATTCTAAAACTGGAAGTTGGCTTAAGAGATTCTCCAGTTCATTCCAGTTTTTCCTGAAGAATTGCATATAATCCTTCCAAGACAGTTTATTTTTGCATCCCTGAGGGCAGAGATATGCACGGTACCTTATTATAGTGTTTAATTACTTTTCTAGTTAGAATTACGTCAAAACTAAATCTCTCTTACTTACCACAGTTTAAACTTTTTCATTGCTTATGCCCTCCTTGGAGATGGAGACTATCTAATAAACACCTTCCTTAAGAGGTCAGAAAGTTTCTGTTAATTGAAATCACTAAAATTTTTTCACTATTTATAATTTAAACACATTCAACTTAATGGTTTCTCATCCTTTAATGTAGTCTAATAGACTTATCTTTTTTCCAGGGGAAACTGACATGATTCATAGGAGAATTTACATATGATTTTTAGAAAATTTAACATAAAACATATACCATTTTAACCAATTTTAAGTGTACAGTTTAGTGTTATGTACGATTTCAAATTCTCTTCTGGTCCTCAAAATCATTTGTCTCTTATGTTTTTAAAGTGAGTTTTGTTCTTTAGCATTTGTGACAAGAGGCAAGTAACACTTCTAGATTTTATTTTTTTAACACTTCTAGATTTTTAGAGGGCATTAACTTAGGAGTCAGTATTGGCCTTATTTCTCAGTTATAAGTATAAATAATAGTTGACTAGCATATAGACACTGTTGATTACTTATTTGGCTGGCCCTTTGCAGTTGTGGTGTTGCAACGTTCTAGCTTACCTCTTGGTGTCTTCAGGAAGTAATATACATTTTTTTTTGGAACATTACATGTGCCCACAGTGGATGGAACAGATGTGTTCTAGAAAAGCAACTTGGAAAAACATTTTTGTACACTCATGTCCTGCTGACTTTGTCAGCATTGTCAGAGGCACCCCACTGGATAAAATAAAGGTATAACTGATGAAGTGAAATCAGGATCTAGATGTAAAAATCAGTTGTACCTTGTATTTCATAGTACCTCCCCTGCCTGGTCTTAATCCATTTTTTCAGTCACCTGCATGGTAAGTGAGTTTCTGATCCACTCTTTGGTTTATGTGTATGAGTCTAGGAAAAGCCTGGCAGCCAGACTTTTGTAACATAAATCATGATGTTAGTACTGGGTTCCTTGAAAAAAATGTGTGCCAAGCAGCAGTTTTAGGAAGAGGGTAGGGAAGGATTGCATAACACTCAGTGATAGAGTGTTGTACAGTCTATAACATTTTTAAGAAGGTTGAGAGTTCTTTGGATATTCTTCTCCACTTTTTTCTATCTTTTTTGAGTGGCACATAGAAGTTTTGGACTCTGGGTATAAAAAAAAAGTTTATAAATAGAGCATTTAGATTCATTTTAGTTTTAAAAGGAGCACAGTAAAAAGTATATTGTTGTCCTGCAGGAAGTCTTTATAAACAGTATTGCTGTGGGCCTTGTATTTCTGATCACAGATGAAGTGAAAACTAATCTCCATTGTAGCTAGGATGGGTGGAGATGGTTTCTTCACCATTTCTTATCTTCCCACTCCTTCCACACAAAATTTGTGTAGCGCATAACACCAAAAACTATCAACCAGACAGTATTTAAATAAATGTATTTTGGATAGCAGATAGTGTAATACAGAAGCAGAAAACAGCCTGTATTATACTTTGTGTTCTGATAGGAAAAGAACATGCCTGAAATGATGAGAGAAAAGTTTCGGAATAATGAGGAAACATTCATATGTCAGTACTGAATTAGCTGAATTTCAGAACAGGTAGGAATGGACTGAGTCAAGTAGAAGGAATGATTCACAAAGATGGAATGACTGCTATGGGCAGGTTGCTTTCTTAGAAGTTTTGAAATGATTAGGCGATTTGAACTGATGAGAAAGTAGTGTAATATAGGTAGAGGATGTTTCCTGAGTGAAACCAGGAAGGAGCAAGTGGAGCAGAACCATCTAGAATATTGGCTTGGCTATAATGCAGTTAATGGGATCAGGAGTAACAAGACATGGAGCTTATTTTTATTTTTGGCTTGGAATATTGCTGATTTTTAAAAAATTGAGGTGAAATAGACATGAAGTTAAACCATGAGAAAGTGAACAATTCAGTGGCATTTAGTGTATTCCTAGTGTTGTACAACTACCATATATATCGAGCTGAAACATTTTCATCACCCCAAAAGGAAACCCTACACCCGTTAAACAGTTGTTCCTCATTCCCTGGAAACCCAAGCCCTGGCAACCACCCAGGTCCATTTTCACCCTTTGCCTTTGACAACTACCAATCTGAATTTTTTTTCTATGGATGTACCTATTCTGAATATTTCATATAAACGGAGTCATACAATATTCGTGTCCATTTGTGTCTAGTGTCTTTCAGGCTTCATCCATGTTGTATAGCATGTGTCAATACTATGGTTGAATAATGTTTCAACAAAGTATGTGTATACCACAATTTATCCATTTGCCTCTTGATGGACATTTAAGCCATTTCCAACTTCTGGCTATTGTGAATAGTGCTGCTATGAAAATATGTGTACATGTATTTGTTTGAATACCTGTTTTTACTTCTTTTGGTTATATACCTAGGAGTTGAATGTGTAACTTTTTCAGGAACCACCAAACTGTTTTCCACAGCGACTGGATTATTTTATAATCCTCCTAGCAATGAACAAGGGTCTCCATACCTTGCCAACCACTTGTTATTTTCCTTTTTTTAATTACAGCCATTCTTATGGGTATGAAGTGGTACCTCACTGTGATTTTGATTTGTGTTTCTCTAATTACTAATGATATTGAATGTCTTTTTCTATGCTTCTTGGTCAGTGCATACTTTCCTGGAGAAGTGTTTATTCAAGTCCTTTGACTTTTTTTTTAGTTGGATTGTCTTTTTTGTTCAGTTGTAAGAGTTATATATTCTGGATACTAGAACCTTATCAGATATGTAATTTGCAAACATTATTCTCCATTCTATAGGTTGTCTTTTTATTTTTTTTGATGATGTTCTTCAGTGCACAGGTTTTTATTTTGATCAGGCCCATCTTATCTAATTTTTTGTTGTTGCGTGTGCTTTTGGCGTTATATCTAATAATCCAAGGTCATGAAGATTTACCTGTATGTTTTCTTCTAAGAGTTTTATGGTTTCACTTCTTAAACTTAGGTCACTGATCCATTTTGAGTTAATTTTTGCATATGGTGTGAGGTAGGAGTCCAACTTAATCCTGTGGAGCTTAGTTTTGATCATGTCACATGCTCTGGGACTGGCTTCTCATTGACTGCATTAAATATATCCTTTACTTGTATTAAATACATATTTTCTTCAGAACACCCCTAAAAATTGGGCCAGGAAAGTGTGCAAGGTTTCCTAATGGGGGAAAATATTAGGGGTGTTCTATTAGGAACCAAAATTAAATGTGTATCAATTAATTTATTTATTTTTGAGAGAGAGAGCATAAGCAGGGGAGGGGCAGAGAGAGAGGGAGAGAGAGGATACCAAGCAGGTTCTGCACTGTCAGCACAGAGACCAACACAGGGCTTGATCCACGAACCGGAAGATCATGACCTGAACCCAAATCAAGAGTCAGATGCCTAACCGACTGAGCTACCCAGGTGCCCCTAATTGTGTATTTACAAGATCAGTTTATCCTTTTCCCCATCTTACCAGCCATTCTTTCTGATTTTTCCCTGTTAATAGCTCCATTGGTCTCCCAGACATTAATTAGGCTTGAACTGAGTTCTATCCAATGCCCTCTCTTTCCTGGACACCTCAAATCACTTGCCAAACCCTGTTCGTTTCCACTCTACAGTGCACTTTCCAACTCTTGTTTTCCATTCCCTGCACGACTACCCTAACAGGAATACTCTCCAAATTGTTTTTCTACATCTGGCTCTCTTCCTTCCAATCCATTTTGTGGACATACCACTACCAGACCAATCTTTCTAAATCACAGCTTTGATCTGGACCATTTTTTTTTTTTGATCAGAAACCTTTAATAATGCCCTAGTTATGTACCACATAAAGAACAGGGCTTTAGCTTGACATTCAGGGCCTTCCAAAGATTGGTCCTGGTTTATCTGCCTCTACCTTTCCTGCATACCTTTATGCTGGATATCTTGCTTCTCTCTGCTCCATTCAAGCTGGTCTGCTGCTCATTTCCCACATATACTTTTGCTTTCCCAATTTTAAACTTTTTTCTTCTGCCTGGAATGTTGTTCTTCCCTTTCTTATGCCTCATGAAATCCTATTGTTTTTTTGAAATTGGGACACTAATTGTGCTGTCTTCTCTGAACATTGCTTTTTTGATAACATTGATCACATACGATACATACCCTGGAGAGGAAGATGTACCCTAACAGCCTTTGGTTCTCCCTAAACATCGGATTCAGTAAGGTGTGAGAGTAGATGGACTAAAGACTTCATTTTTAAGGAGACTTTGTGGTCCAGTGCTGTTAGAAGAAGCAAGTCCTATAACCTAAGCTCTTTTTCAGGCTTTTTTGTAGATTCAGTTTGCCATGAGATGTAAATGTTGTCAATATATGTGCCATGAAAGAAATTAAAATTTAAGTTAACGGCAAGAATATTGTTTCTGGAAGCAATTTGAGCCCTCTAAAGGTTGGCCCCATCTTGGGGTGCCTTGGGGCTCAGTCGGTTAAGTGTCCGATTTTGGCTCAGGTCATGATCTTGCAGTTTGTGAGTTCAAGCCCCGTGTCGGCTCTGTGCTGACAGCTTGAAGCCTGGAGCCTGCTTCGACTCTGTGTCTCCCCGTCTCTCTGCCCCTCCCCCACTCTCTGTCTCTTTGTCTCTCAAAAATAAATAAGCATGAAAACAATTTCAAGTAATTTTAAAACACTGTATGGACCACATGAAGCTCATCTATAGGTAGGATGTGTTCCTTGGACCACTAATTTGCAACCTCTGGACTAAAAGTGAGAAGCAAAAATCTGTTCTTCTTTCCAGATGTAGTCACTACTATCTATTTTTCTGTACCTTTTAGAAAATTTCCATGCCTGTAGAATTTTGCATGTGTATGTATACTTACAGAATTTTCTGTGTGTGTATGTATGTGTGTGTGTGTGTATTTTTTAAACAGCAGTGGTATTGCAATTTGAATAATTGTTCTTCCTATCCAGAGTAGTGGGTACCACAGCCCTTGTACTGAAGTAGTTGTCAAGATATTTGGATAGGATGATCAAATAGATCTATATTTTACTAAATAATAGCGTAGTGGTAGATTTTATCTCTTCAGATTTGATCTCTTCAAGTACAGTAGAATTCTTTCACTGTATTGAGCAACCAACTCTCATCCAGTAATTACATGTAATTATTAAAACTTGTTTTGCTGTATTAAGAGCAAAATGTGTTAAGTAAACTAGTGAATCCATCTGAATTTGCTTATGAGATATTTTCAGAGAACACATTTTATAAGTTTTTTTTTTTAATTTATTTATTTTGAGAGAGAAAGATAGAGAAAGGGAGCGAGATAATCCCAAGCAGGCTCCACACCATTAGTGTGGAGCCTGATGCAGGGCTTGAACTCCTGGAACTCTGAGATCATGACCTGAGCCGAAATCAAGAGTTGGATGCTTAACTGACTAAACACAAGGGACCCAAAACACAAGACTGAAACTTACTGAAGAGGTTTAACTCTTACTGAATTACCTTGTGCAGATGACACTGATACATTTTTCACTTGTAAGGGTAATTGATTTTGTGAGTGGTTTTCTCATGATTTGCCAGAGTTAATGTATGTCTTTGGAGAGGAGCAGTTAATTCCAAATCTGGAACTCAGCCCCACTGAATTGACTATGTACTGGATTTTAAAAGACTCACTTTAAAAAATGAACAGTTGTGTCTTCTTATGTGTGAACCATGGCTCTATGAAGTATTTCCAAGGGTTCACACTTGAATTATTGTGCTTGAGGTCAGTGATTCACAGCCTATTATGGATCAACAGCCTACTACTCGATTGATTGAATGATACACAGTGTGCTTCTAAAATGCTTTCTGGTCAGGATTTATTTTCTGAAGTAAATTTTGCTTTTTAACTAAAAAAAAACTTTGATAACGGACTTTGGGACAGTAGAAATCATTGGCTGAGGGATGGGGTTTTGCATACAGCTATATAACTGGGAACCAACTGTGTTTAAACTTTTTTTTAATTTAAAAATAATTATTTTTATTATGATATAAAATTTTATTGTGACTTAAATCATTGCAGATAAGCTAGAAAGTGCCAGTAAGCAAAAAGAAAACAAAAACAAGCCATACTCACAGGAGCCAGAGATAAACAATTTTAACCCTTTCATCTGTATTTTTCTAGTACATACTTGCATGTGTTTGTGTGCGTACCTGTGTTTGCTTTATGAAACTGGAGTATTTGCTGTATTCCATGTACTGTTTCAAGTGATTACTACATAATTTAATGCTCATAATAATTTTAGGAAATAAATACAGTTATTCTTACTTTACAGAAAAGGAAAAGAGGCTCAGTAAGGTTAAGTAACTTACGTAAAGTTACATGGGTAATAAGTGGTAGAAATAGAACTCAGATGTAAGTAGTCTCGGACTAGAGTCTGTGCTCCTGATTGCTGTGTTTTATACACTTGGTGGGTTTCTAGGGCTGCCATAACAAATTACCACAAACTGGGTGGCTTAAAACAAAAAGTTACTCTCTTACAGTTCTGGAGGCTAGAAGTTGAAATCAAAGCATCAGCTGGGCTCTGCTCGCTCTGAAGTTTCCTAGAGAAGAATCCTCCCTTAACTCTTTTTAGCTCTTGATGGTTCCCTTCTTTTGGCATTTCTTGGTGTTCCTTGGCTTGTACTACATCACTCCAACCTCTGCCTCAATAGTCACAAGGCCTTCTTCCTTGTGTCTCCAGATTTCCCCAAGCCCCAGTCAGTTGGATTTAGGGTCCAACCTGATCTGACCTCATCTGAACTACTTGTATCTGCAAAGACTATTTCCAAATCAGATTGCATTCTGAGGTTCTGGGTAGATGTGAATTTTGGTGGATACTCTTAAACCACTACAAACACAATTTGTAATCTTTCACTGAAAAATCTCTTACGATAATTATTCATTTTTAATAAATATGATTCTATACTTTTAAAGGCTTCATGGTATTAAGTGTATATAAAATAACTTAATAATCCTTTTTTGTTGGATATCAAGGTTATTTTTATTTTTTTGTCACTATAAACTCAGTATTGAAATTCTTGTAGGTAAATCTTTGCTTGTATCCTTAATTGTTTCCTTAGAGTTTTTTCATAGAATTAGATTGCTGGGCTAAAGATAAACATGGTTTTTAATGCTCTTAATATTTAATTGCTAAATTGTCTCCCTCATAAAGGTCAGACTAATTTATATTTCTGCCAGCTACTGTGTGAGTAGCTGTTCCTTTAATACCTCATCAATGCAGCATATTACAATTAAAAATGTTTTTCTTGGGGCGCCTGGGTGGCGCAGTCGGTTGAGCGTCCGACTTCAGCCAGGTCACGGTCTCGTGGTCCGTGAGTTTGAGCCCCGCGTCGGGCTCTGGGCTGATGGCTCGGAGCCTGGAGCCTGTTTCCGATTCTGTGTCTCCCTCTCTCTCTGCCCCTCCCCCGTTCATGCTCTGTCTCTCTCTGTCCCAAAAATAAATAAACGTTAAAAAAAAAGAAAAATTTTTCTTTTGTCAGTTTGGTAGATAAAAAGTGTGATCTTGTTTTAATTTGTATTTTGTCATTTCTGAGGAGTATTTTTATGTCCTAAATGTCCACTGTATTTCTTTTATGAATTGGCTGAACATGCCCTTTGTCCATTTTTTTAATAAGGAAGTTTGCCTTTTTGGAAAGTGGAGTTTTTTTTCCTGACTGTAAAAGTAGTAATACTGAATACAAAAAATCAGCAAGTTCAGAAATATTGAAGGAAGACATACTGCTTTATAGCCTGCTTTTTCACTAAACATAGATATCTTTCCATGTCTGCTTTTCATGGCTGCTAGTGTTCCATTACTTGGGTATTCTGTACTTTAGTTGAGAAGCCATTTATTGGTTTTTGTTGTTTTTTGCTATTAGAAACATCTTTTCATATTTGCCTGATTATTTTCTTTTCTCTTAGTATTTTAAAAAACTGTGACATATAGCCCATATATTTATTTTGGAGAAATTCTTAGAAGTGGAATTGCCAGGTCAAAGGTATGGCCTTTTGAAGGTTCATGAACATTGCCAGATTGCCTCCATGAAGGATGTAACAATTAATAATCCAAACAGTTTCGGCATTAGAAAACTTGCTTTCTGGAATGTTGATTTTTAATTTTTGCTGAATAGATTTATCTGATAGATAAATGTTTGTTGCTCTAGTTTGCATTTCTTTGCTGGTGAAATCTTAAGTTTTATGTGTGTGTGCTGGCTATTTTTTTATTGACCTTTTTATTTAAAAAAAAAAAAAAGGTTCTGGGGCGCCTGGGTGGCGCAGTCGGTTAAGCCTCCGACTTCAGCCAGGTCACGATCTCGCGGTCTGTGAGTTCGAGCCCCGCGTCGGGCTCTGGGCTGATGGCTCAGAGCCTGGAGCCTGTTTCTGATTCTGTGCCTCCCTTTCTCTCTGCACCTCCCCCGTTCATGCTCTGTCTCTCTCTGTCCCAAAAATAAATAAACGTTGAAAAAAAAAATTAAAAAAAAAAAATAAAAAAAAATA
>NW_024412394.1:1691659-1754159 GCF_014898765.1 Herpailurus yagouaroundi | reverse complement strand
TTAATACCTGTAAAGGTCCTTGCTGTTTGGCATCTTTGTCATTTTTTTTTTTTTTTTAAATTTTTTTTTTCAACGTTTATTTATTTTTGGGACAGAGAGAGACAGAGCATGAACGGGGGAGGGGCAGAGAGAGAGGGAGACACAGAATCGGAAACAGGCTCCAGGCTCTGAGCCATCAGCCCAGAGCCCGATGCGGGGCTCGAACTCACGGACCGCGAGATCGTGACCTGGCTGAAGTCGGACGCTTAACCGACTGCGCCATCCAGGCGCCCCTGTCATTTTTTTAAATATATTTTTGAGAGAGGGAGAATCCCAGGCAGTCTCTGCACTGTCAGTGCAGAGCCTGATATGGGGCTCAATCTCACGAACCATGAAATCGTGACTTGAACTGAAATCAGGAGTCGGACACTTAACTGATTGAGCCACCCAGACACACTTGCATCTTTGTCGTTTTAAAAATTGATATTTGTAAGTTAGATTTTGCACATGTTTTTCCAGTTTCCTGTTTGTGTTTTAACTTCTTAAAAATTTTATTTAGATATGTAATTATAAAATGGATATGTGTTTCTTATGAAAAGTTTAGATAGTACATAGATCGCTGTGTTTCCCTCCCTCAACTCACTCTGCAAAAGTAGCCATTAGTCTATTTTTTCAGAGACACTGTGTACCTTTGTGGGTCTGTATTTGATCAGAGAGTCCATATGTATGCTAGTAAGTTATTACTATACTTTCCTCCATTCTACATGCAGATTTAAATCCCTCCTCTTACAGTTTTTTTTTTTTCCTGAAAAAGAACTGTCTTCTACATAGATATTTAAAATTTTGTCAGTGAAAGTAGTTCCTGATAGATGTGTTTAGATCTTAAATGTTAGGTCTTTTTGGGAAGTTTTTTCCTCCACAGCGCCTTAAAACAAACTTTGGTATATTGTTAAGTATGGACTTTAGGCCAGGTCATTTCGGATCCATCATCTACTTCAGTTGTCAAGAATTTTTCTGAAAGCCTGATCTGTAGGTGTACCATCTCTTGTAGAGGTCTTCTCTCCTCCCTTACACTTGAAAACTTGTGTGTGCGCATACACACACACACAGAACCTAGGTATACGTATTATATATAGTATATATACGTTAGCTTATTTAACTTCACAGTATACTGTGGACGTCATTTTTTTTAATGGGTGCATGGTATTTATTCATTGTGGCTGACTATATTTAATTTAAATATTTCCTTAGTGATAGACAGCTAGTTTCCAGGTAGTATTTGCTTTTATAAAGCTGCTCTGGTACAGGTATCTTTGTATACTTGTGGGTACAGTTTTAGAAGTGGAATTGCTGGGGCTGGGTGTATGGGCAGTTTAAATTTTGATAGGTAACATCAAATTCACTCCAAAAATATTGTAACAATTTTCATTTTTAGTGTCCCTGCACAAGAGTCCTTACCTTTTTAAAAAAAAAATTTTTTTTTTTAAGGTTTATTTATTATTGAGAGACAGAGAAACGGAGTGAGCATGGGAGGGGCAGAGAGAGGGAGAGACACAAAATCTGAAACAGGCTCCAGGCTCTTAGCTGTCAGCCCAGAGCCTGATGTGGGGCTCAAACTCACAAACCGCAAGATCGTGTCCTGAGCTGAAGTTGGACACTTAACTGACTGAGCCACCCAGGCGCCCCAAGAGTCCTTGTTTTGCCACACTTTTATTAACCAGGAATGATCTTTGTCTTTACATTGTTGCTGGTTGGCAGGTTAAAATGTATTCATTTTAATTTGTATTGCTTTAATTATGAATGAGGTAGGACATCTTTCCATATCTTTATTGGCTACTTGTATTTTCCCCCAGCTTTATTGAGGCCATTTGTACTTTTCTGTGACTTATTTGTGTTTTCTTCTCTGTCTCAACTGGAGTGTTATTCTTTCTGTCATTAACTTGTTTGAGTTGTTTATATATTAAGGAAATGGACTTCTTATTAAATACTTGCCTTTTCTCCAGTTTCTTTTAACTTGGCTTATAATTATATTTGTTTTTTTTAACTCTGTGGTGCTTTCTTTGTGAATTTTTATGAAATTGAATCCAGCAATCTTTTCTTTTTTCATTTCTGCTTTTGGTTTCATGTTTATAAATCTTTTCCCCACATAATTGTTACATAATTATTATTTACCTCTGTTTTCTTTATGATTGCATAATTTACACAAATCTTTTATATAGTTAAAATGTATTTGGCAGTGTTGTGGGAGGTCGATATCCTAACATGTTTTGCAAATGATTAGTTGGTTTTCCATTTTTTTGAGAAAATCATATTTCCTCCCAAAGATTGAAATGCTCCCTTTATCATGTATCAAATGCTTATACACACACACACACACACACACACACACACACACACACACACACTTGGGCTTGTTTTTGCACTTTTTCCTCTGTTTATCTCCAGTTTTCTAGGGTTGAATAAGAGTTTTAAGGTTTGCTTAAAATATTTTTAAAGGCAAGTACATCTTCTTGTAATTTTTCAGTTTTTCCAAGTTATAAATGCACATAGTTTCCAAGAGTAAAGTAAATTTCTACAGGCTTGTTAAAAGAACCAGGAATTCCAGACCCCCTTTTCCTTCTTTCAGTTCCCAGAAGCAATCTTTTTCAATTCTTTCAACTGATTTTGAGATTTTTGCCTCTCTATTGATTTTTTTTTCTTCTGTTTTAACTGTAATCTGTATTTCTCACAGGGAGATGAGGATTTCATTCTTTGATAGCCAGTGTGGTGGTAAAGAGCAAAGTTCAGAGTTTCTGCTATGTACTGTCTGTGTGACTTTGGCAAGTTATTACCCTCTCTGTGCCTTGGTTTCCTCATATATAAAGACAATATCCTTTTTTATCTGAAGATTAATTAATTAACATGTGTAAAGATTTAGAGCTGTGCCCTGGCACATGGTAATTGTTAGTTTCACTTACCCTGTCTCCCATTCTCCCATTTTAAGTGTTTGTAATTTAGAGAAGTCAGTTTTCAGTGTCTATGTTGTTTTAACTGTTTAAATGCTTACTGACACTCGAGCTATTAGTATACTTAGATTCATTTTCCCTTTCTGTACAATCTTTTGCTGCCCCAAGGGTAATAATTGTGTAGGCTTTTGGTTTGTTCAGTCTCTTAGATATTTTTTTCCTAAGTCATTCTCAAAGTCCTTACCAACCATGAATCTCTTCTTCATAGGTTCAGACGGTGTTGTATCAGTTTAACCTTTTTGAAGAACTTTCTTCCAGAGCATTTGACTTACTCTAATCTGGACTGGTTGAGCTCTGAGTGTGCTGCACAGCTCTTATTCTGGGTACCCTGGGGATTTCTTTCACACTCCTCCTACTCCCCACCCTTTGTTGGAAACCTTGTTTCCTGGACCCCATTTTTTTAAACTTCCTGAGAGTGCAGAGGAGATAAAATTTGAGACTTTTGTATTCTGAAACTATATTTTACTCTGATGCTTAGTTGATATCCAGGTTTGCTTAGGTAACAGTTTTAAGGTTGGAAATATTTTTTTCTCAGAATTTTGAAGGCACTGCTCTTTTGTCTTTTTTTCCCCGTGGAAATGTTGAAATGTGATGCTGTTCTGATACTTTGTTCTTTGTATGAATCCTGTCTTTTCCCTCTCTGGAAGCTTTTGGTTACTTTGCTGTGTCCCTGGTGTTCTCAAGTTTGATGGGGATACATTTCAACATGTATTTTCATACCTTGTGCTCAGCTTTGGAGAGCCCTTTCAGTCTGGAAACTGTCTTCTTTTTCTTGGGAGATTTCTTAAGTTAATCCTTTGATTTCTTTCCCTTCATTTTCTGTGTTCTCTTTTCTTAGGTCTCCTATTTTTCAGATAGTGGATCTTCCGGTCTGGTCCTCTGTCTTTTTTCATCTTTTGACTCTTTTTTTTTTTTTTTTTTTTTTTTTTTTTTGCTCTGTTTTCTGGGAGATCTTCAAGTTGCCATTTTTGTTTGCTTACTTTTTAGTCTTTTTCTTTCATATTCAGTGCTTTACCTTAAGTATTTGGTTGTTCTTGGCTGTCTACTCCTATTTAAAAGTAGGACGCAGAAAGTGGATTGGAAGCTGTGGACCTGATTGTAGTTTTTAAGTGAAAGCTTTAAAAAGCCCCACCCATTTCCTCCAGGGTGGGGCATTCACCAGGCTACGTGTGCAGTGTTTAGACAGATCTAACGGTTGGGTTTAGGCAAATGCATAACCTCTCCTGTTTTTATCCATATCTTCACCTTCACTTGTAGGGTACCCGGTGCTGTTAATTCCTGAACCTTTTGGGAATCCTCATTTTAAGTCGGGTTGCTTCTCTACTTTTCCCCACTGCTGGCTGAGGAGGATTCAGCTTTCTCAGGTTGGCTAAGTCATTTACCACTTGTTTGTCTACCTTCCAGAGCATCAAATGTTGCTTCCTCACTTGTTCACTTTGTCCTCATGAATTTATGACTTTTCTCCCCATTTGTCTCAGTTTGTTCGGGCCGCTATAACAAAAGCACCATAGACTGTGTGGTTTATAAACACCAAACATTTATTTCTCACAAGATCTAGAGGCTGGGAAATCACAGATCAGGGTGCCAGTAGATTTGGTATCTGGTGAGGGTCTGATCCTGGGTCACAGATGGCTGACTTCTCATTGTAACCCCACAAAGTTGAGGGGTGAGGGAGCTCTCTAGGGTGTCTTTTATAAGGACACTAATCCCATTCTTGAGGGCTCCACCCTCATGACCTAATTATCTCTAAAGGCTCTACCTTGTAACACCATCACATTGGGAGTTAGGTTTCAACATGTGAATATTTGAGGGCACAAACATTCATCCAATCTATAGCATCATACCTGTATTTTATTTTATTTTAGCTTAGCTTTTTAAGTGTTTATTTTAGAGAGAGAGAAAGCAAGCAAGCAAGCCAGCCAACCAGTCAGGGAGGGGCAGAGAGAGACACACACAGAATCTGAAGCAGGCTTCAGGCTCTGAGCTGTCAGCACAGAGCCTGATGCAGGGCTCAAACTTGTGAACTGCAAAGTCATGACCTGAGCCAAAGTCAGATGCTCAACCGGCTGAGCCACCCAGGAGTCCCTGTCTTTATTTTATTTCTTTTAATGTTTACTTATTTATTTTGAAAGAGAGCAAGCAAGCAGGGGAGGGGGCAGAGAGAGGAAGAGAGAGAGAATCCCAAGCAGGCTTTGCACTGTCAGTGTGGAGCCCAATGAGGGACTTGAACCCACGAACGGTGAGATTATGACCTGAGCAGAAACAAAGAAGTGGGGAAGCTAAATCGACTGAGCCATCCACACACCCCGCATACCTGTATTTTAGGAGGGATTTTGGGGGAGAGTTGACGCCAGTGCATGCAATTTTTCATTGGAAACTGAAAGGAAACACTGGATTTGTCTCTAAAATTTTCTGTTTTGCCTTTTCATTTTTATTATGATTTATATGATTGGGATGTGATATAAAATTTCAACATGCCAATTGAATAGTTGATCAGGTTGTAATGATGTTACATATATAGATAGCTTTTCTTTGGTGAAATGGAACTGTTTTACCTGAAGGATCAAGAACAAATTATAAATCGTTATCATTGGCTATGAGCTTATAGTTGGCTTTTATTTCCTTTTTTATACTTTCATTTCCTTTTTATACTTTAATTCTTGATCTTTTTCTCTTTAATTCCTAAATTTCCTACAATAAATAAATGTAATTAGGAAAAAATAACACCTAAGTTGAGAAAAGTTGTTAATCAAATCCTTGGATAAAAATTGGCTCTAGATCCCAGTGTTCTTTACCTCCTTTAGGTAATCTGCAGTTAATGAACACTAAATTTGGGGTGTGCGTGTGTTTTGCGGAGTTCATTCTGATCTACTCACAACTTTTTATTTTGAGGAATTGAAAGACTAGCACAATGAATACCTATATAATCGCCATTTTACCACATTTGTTTTATTTTTAAGTACCTTTACTGAAGTACAGCTTACACAGCATAAATTATCCCAATTGAAGTGGATACTTGAATGATTGTTAGTAAGCTTACAGAATTGAGGAACCATCACTAGAATCCAGTTGTATAATATTTCATCATACAGTAAAATTTCTTCTGCCTGTTTACTGTTAATCCCCATTACCATGCCCGAACATCAGGCAACCACTGATCTTTTTTCTGTCTTTAAACAGTTGCCTTTTCTCCACCTTTAATATCAGTAGAATCATATAATAGGTGGTGTTTTGTATCTGGCTTTTTTTTACTTAGCATATTGTTTGTGAAGCATTCATGTTTTTTAATTTTTATATATTTTTAAGAATATTTATTTTGAGAGAGTGAGCATGCAAGAGCAGGGGAAGGGGAGAGAGAGAGAGAGAGAGAGAGAGAGAGAGAGAGAGAGAGAGAGAGAGAGAATCCCAAGCAGGCTCTGCACTGCCATCACAGAGCCTCACGCAGGGCTTGAACTCACAACTGTGAGATCATGACCTGAGCCGAAATCAAGAGATGGTGGCTTAAACTGAGCCACCCAGGTGCCCCATATGTTTTAATTTCTTTTGAGTAGATACTTAGAAATGAATTGCTTTTATTTTTAAAAATTTTTTGTTTTTAATGTTTATTTTTGAAAGAGAAAGAGAGAGAGACAGCATGACAGGGGAGGAGCAGAGAGAGAGGGAGACACAGAACTTGAAGCAGACTCCAGGCACCAAGCTGTCAGCATAAAATCTGACATGGGGCTCGAACTCAGGAACTGTGAGATCATGACCTGAGCTGACTGAGCCACCCAGGCACCCCAACTTTTTTTTTTTTTTTTAAGGTTTATTTATTTTCAGAGAGAGAGAGGGAGAGAGAGAGAGCACACGCAGGGGAGCGGCAGAGGGAGACAGGGAAAGAATCCTATGCAGGTTCCATGCTGCCAGTGCAGAGTCCTGTGGCTTGAACTCGATAACAGTGAGATCATGACATGAGACAGAATCAAGAGTCAGATGCTTAACTGACTGAGCCCACCTAGTCCTTGGATTGCTGTTTTGTATTTAACTTTTTTACGAAGTAACTACCATTTTATATTTAATTCTTTTCCAAAGCAACTACCACTTACATTCCCACCAGCAATATATAAGAATACTCTGTCTAGCTTTATAGATTTATATATTTTTTGTTTAACCATTTGAGATAAATTGCAGAGAGGTTGGCATTTCAGCTCTTAGCCCTTCAGTAAAGATCTTCTAAGAACAGTGGTCTCATCCTGTATTACTGTAATATTATTGTCACTCTCTAGGAATTTAGCATGGAAACAATGGTATTATCCAATATACATTCCGTATTTAGATTTCCCTATTTGTTCCCAAAATGTTTTTTATAACTTTTTTTTTTTTTTTTTAATCCAGGATCTTCTCATACATCTCATGCTATATTTGGTTGTCGTGTCTCTTTACTTGCCTTCAATCTAGAGCAAGTTTCACTCACCTTTGTCATTTGGATGTTTTATGACATTGACATTTTTTGAGTCCAGCCCATTTGTCCACTAGTGTGTCCTATATTGTTGATTAGTCTGATTGTTTCCTCACAGGTTCAGGTTAAACATTTTTTTGTTAGAGAGAATACATGGATGATCCTATGTCTTCTCTTGCATCACATCAGGAGGTAAATGTTGTAGTTTGTCCCATTATTATGCTAAATTTGAATATTTGGTTAAGATAGCATCTACCTCTTTTTTTCCTTTGTAATTAATAAGTAATCTGTGAAAGGCTGAGCGTATCCTATTCCCCAGCAGTCTTTCTCCCAACTGTATTAGTATCCATTGATGATCCTTGCCCTGAGTCATTTATTGCTTGAGTGGGTTGCAAAAAGGTAATTTTCTAATTTTGTTGTTCCTTCTTCATTTATTGGCAAGTCTTTTGTAAAGTTACTGTTGATATTTAAGTGGAACTTACCAATTCGATCATGAAGGATTTTATGGGGAATGAAGATTTTTGGTAGGTTATTTATTTATTTGTTTATTTTTAAAGAGAGAGCATGCATGAGTGGCGGAGAGGAGCAAAGGGGAGACAGGGAGAGAGAGAATGAGAATCAAGTAGGCTCCATGCTTGGCTTGGAGCCTAATGCAGGGCTTACTCCCACAACCTTGGGATCATGACCTGAACTGACATCAAGAGTTCTATGCTCAGGATGCATGAGTAGCTCAGTTGGTTAAGCATCTGACTTCGGCCCATGATCTCTCAGTTTGTGAGTTGAGTTTGACCTCGTGTTGGGCTCTGTGCTGACAGAGCCTGGAGCCTGCTTCAGATTCTGTCTCCCTCTTTATCTGTCCCTCCCACTCATGCTCGCTGTCTCTCTCTATCTCTCTCTCTCTCTCTCTCTCTCTCTCTTTCAAAAATGAATAAATGTTGAAAAATAATAAAAAAAAAAAAAAGTGAATGCTCAACCAACTGAGCCACCCAGGCGCCCCTATGCTTATTTTTTAGTGTATCTTAATAGTGTGGAAGTAAGTGTATTTATTTGCCTTACCCTCAGACACAGAGGATCCCAAGAAAAGTACTGAAGAGAGAGATTTCCTTGACTTTTGTGAAGCCTGAAATATATAAGCTCCTTTGCTGTGTTTCCATTATTTTGGGGTGTTTGCTGCTCTTCTCTCTTTGAGAGACCACTCTTTTTAAGGAAGAATTAGCAAAAGCTATAGAACATTTTTTTCCTCAATTTTTTAGTTTTTCTTTGTAAACCAAATTGGATAGATTTTTTTCCTGTTTTCTTTTGGATGGATTTGTGATTTTTTGGTAGTAATCTAACTGGTGGTAAGTATGCAGTGTCATGTAAGTAGCTATTTTTTAAAAAATCCTGTTCTTCTGTAATGTATAAAAATGCCATAGTTGGATGAGCTATCTAGACTATTTGTCATCTGTAGCTAGTTGCTGAGAACATGAAAACATTAAAGAGTATGTGAGATTGTTTGCAAGTGTCATAGAACTTTTAAAGGAAATAGTCTTTAAATGTTGTCTTGCTTGTTTTTTCTCAGTGGTTACCAAAAATGGCATCAATCTCTGACATATTTATACTGTCATTTTATTAGTGTGTAAAAAAGGGGGGAGTGGCTTGTTCCTCTCAGGTTTGTGAGCTATCATAAAATCTGCATTTATTGTATTTCACCAAGTTTCATCTAATTTAGTTTAGTCTCCTAGCTGTAAGTATGTAGCTTTTTAAAGGTACCTATCTCATGTACCAGAGAGTAGCCAAATATAACCATAGAGTATTTGGAGATGGGTTGGCTGAAGAATGAGTAGAGTTGGCATTAATGCCATGTGGCATTATTTGGTAGTGATGATAAATTGCATTGGCTTTATCATATTACATAGAACTTGGTCAAGGTTTATTTACCTTTTTGTTAAGGGAGAAAATAAGATTGAAAACATAAGGGTTTTAGATTCGCTCTTAGACGGGTACCATAGTACGCATTTTTGGAGATGAGGTATACTGAGGTTTACTTTTTATTATCTCCAAAGATGGTGTGGTTGGCATTGTTCTTTAGGGGAGATGAAACTGAAGAGGCTTTGAAGCCGGCCTCTGTAGCATGCCATCAAGAAATTGCAAAGGTAAGACACTTAGACAGGTATAGAGCATTTTAATCAAAGGTGTAGAGTATTTCTTTTCAAAGCCCATGCATTCTTCTCTGTATGCGGAAACATTTGAGAATGGAGTATTTGTTTATAGTTTAGCTTTTAGGCACTTTGTCCTTTTTTAAAAAACAACTCCCCCCCCCCCCCCCCCCAAAGTTTCTAGTGTTAGCTCTCTGACTAGGCAGCAGGATAAGATGCATTTGACCATTGCTGGCTTATTGTAAGTTTTCTGTTAGGTAAACATACTTTTGAAAACCATAATTATATTGGGGCGCCTGGGTGGCGCAGTCGGTTAAGCGTCCGACTTCAGCCAGGTCACGATCTCGCGGTCCGTGAGTTCGAGCCTCGCGTCAGGCTCTGGGCTGATGGCTCAGAGCCTGGAGCCTGCTTCCGATTCTGTGACTCCCTCTCTCTCTGCCCCTCCCCCCTTCATGCTCTGTCTCTCTCTGTCCCAAAAATAAATAAACGTTGAAAAAAAAAATTTAATAAAATAAAAAAGAAAACCATAATTATAGATTTACCTGATCATTTCGTAACTGCTGCTTAAAATTATGTCCCAAAGAAAGTTTCATGAACAACAATAAACCACAGACGTTTTGTTTATGAAGATAGCTTTTTGTCTGAATCACGTTTTCTGTTCGTCATTCTGGGACTTTTTGGGTATCATACGTTTCATGTCTCCTCTGGGCCGTTCTAGTTAGTATTTTAAAAAATTTCAGTTGGCACTGAACCTAGTGATTGTTTACTTTTTAGGAAATATTCATGACTGTTAAGTTGGGAGTAAGAAAAATGGGAATTATTTCTAAATATGCATCTTTAATGGGTAATTGGGTTCTTAAAAGTGAAGTTATGATGAAGGAAATGACTCAGCACTTTTTAAATTGTGATCCTTCTTTAGTCTGCTTCATATTCATAGTTTTTTTTTCCTTTTGTGATGAATATTTTCAAATATATAGCAAAATAGAATATAACAAATAGACATTCATAGTTTTTTGCTGCTGTAGTAAATTACCACAAACTTAGTGGTTTTAAAAAAACCACCAATTTATTATTTTATAATTATGGAATTCATAAGTCCCAATGGGTCTTACTGGGCTAAAATAAAGGTGTTATCAGGGCTGTGCTCTTGCTAAAAGAATCCCTTTTATTGTCTCTTCTTGCTTCCAGGGGCTACGTGCATTCCTTGGCTTATGGCCTAATTTTTCCATCTTCAAAGTCAGTGAGTCCTCCTGTTGCTATCTCCTTGGTTCTCTCTTCCAGTACCCTCAGACCACTCTTAAAGAAGTGATCACATTGAGTTCCCTGGAATAATCCAGGATAATTTCCCCATTTTAGGTCAGCTGATTAGTAGCCTTAATTCATGTACCCTAATGTTTACATGTTACGGAGAGTAGGACATTATGGGGCTGATGAAAATGTTCTAAAACATGGTGATGGTTTTACAATTCAGTGACTTTACTAAAAACTCATTGTAAACTTGAAATGGGTGAATTTTATGCTATGTAAACTATATTTCAATAAAGTTTCTTTCGTAAACTTTTAGATGCTCTCTTTTGCTTTTAGAAGTCCAAATTTCTTAATGAAACATATTGGTCCCATCCTGATTAAATTTTTTAAAAGTTGTGGTAAAGTACATATAACCTGAAAGATGCCATATTAATCGTTTTCACATGTACAGTTCAGTTGTGGGAAGCATGTTGTACAACCAACGTTCAGAACTTTTTCGTCTTGCAAAACTGAAACTCAACCCATTAAACAGTAACTCTCCATTTCCCCCTTCCCTCTGCCCCTTTTAGTCATCCTTCCACTTTCTGTGTCTATGAATTTGATTACTTTCATATAGGTGGAACAATTTTGACAGCTTATTTCACTTAGTATAACGTCTTCAAAGTTTAGTATGATTTTCCTTTATTTTGTTTAAAGTTTTGTTTAAGTAATCTCTACATGCAACATGGGGCTAGAGCCCACAATCCCCACAATCAGGAGTCGCATGCTCCTCTGACTCAGTCAGTCAGGCACCCCAGGTTTTCCTTTTTTTTTTTAAATGTTTATTTTTGAGAGACAGAAAGACAGAGCGTGAGCAGGGGAGGGGCAGAGAGAGAAGGAGACACAGAATCTGAAGCAGGCTCCAGGCTCTGAGCTGTCAGCACAGAGCCTGACTACGGGCTCGAACTCCTAACTGTGAGATCATGACCTGAGCTGAAGTTAGACGCTTAACCAGCTGAGCCACCCAGACGCCCCCAGGTTTTCTTTTTAAAACTGAATAATATTTTAGGGTGCCTGGGTGGCTCAGTTGGCCAAGCATCTGACTCTTGATTTCGGCTCAGGTTATGATCTCATGGTTGGTGAGTTTGAGCCCTCCCATCGCGCTCTCAGCTGTCAGGGCAGAGCCTGCTTGGGATCCTCTGTCTCCCTCTCTCTCTGTCCCTCCCCTGCTCATGTGCACATTCTCTTCCCCTCTCTCTTTCAAAAATAAGTAAATATTAACAATTTTTTTAATATTTCTGGTTTCTTTGTATGTCTGTTCTATGTAGGTGTTTGCAGTGGTCTTCTATCTCTGCTGAATGGAACTGTGACTGTCCAAAGCTCCCAAATACGTAGTTTATAGTTCATATACTGTGGGAAAAACTTTCACTTCTAAATTCTCGGGTGCCCCCACCCTCACTTAACTGTGGAATGACCTCGCTGTGTCCTGAGGAATCATATGTGGAAGTGGAAATGAGAGCATTGTCTCAACAAGTAACAACTACAAATGCTGTCACATCTCTCCCCAATGGGATATGATTCTAGTCAGGTCCAGCTATCATACTTTGACTTATTGTTAAAGGTGCCCCATCCCACCAGCTGAAGGCCTCAGGATGATAAGCCGTGCTTTCCCTGTTTTCTTCTTGATTGGTCCAGATAAACATTTGCATGATCCTGCAGCCTGTAGGCTAAATGATAGTTCGTTTTTTTTTTTTTTATTGTTATCATTCCTCTACCCTCTCTAATATAATCCCATCATGAGAGGAAAAGCAGATAAAAAGGAGAAAGGAAAAATACTATATTTTGGTTACAGTTTATTCCATTTATTAGGGACCTTCTATGTGCCGGGCACTGTTCTCAGCTGGGGGTTATAAGCAGAAAGAATACAGAGCATGTGCTATCTTCTACAGGACAGGAGCAGTAAAATACAATGAACAAGTCTCGTGGTCACCTGTTAACTCATTTCACTGTTAGAAGATTGAAGGCTTTAGCCTGGCTTGCCCCCAAAAGATTTACCATGTCTGATATTACTCAGGACCATCCTTGAGAGGAGCACAGGGGACAGGATGGGAGATAGTTCTTTTTATGAGGGCTGTGCTGTTTTAGCTTTCTCCTTCCAATAAGATGCCACTTTTTGGACCTAGGGTTTGACTAGGAGTGTAATAATTACAGCCTCCTAGAGTGCCTGGGTGGCTCAGTTGGTTGAGCATCCAACTCTTGGTTTGGCTCAGGTCACGATTTCATGGTTTGTGAGTTTGAGCCCCATGTAGGGCTCTGCACTGCCTGTGTGGAGCCTGCTTGGGATTCCCTCTCTCTCCCTCTGCTGCGCGCTCTTTCTCTCAAAAATAACTCACACTTAAAGAATTACAGCCTCCTGATGATGGCACTCTTTTCAAACTTCAGTTCACTGCTTATCCATTGCATATTGGTGCATTCCCTTTGAAACCCAACCCCAGTAATATTTAGGTTTTTTAGTCTATAAGATTGCTGAAGAGAATACCTGGGACCAGGTTAATTCTCCTTAGTTTTGCTTATCTTCCCGGCTTAAAGGTCTCTACCTCAGGGCAGGTGGAAAATTCTGGATTTAGAGCTTTCTCAAACCTCTGTGGAATGTTATCCCCATAAATTTACTCCCTCCCCAGCCTTATTTCTGTCAGATACACTTTATAATGAGGGGAGGGAATGGCAGTTTGGGGGAGCCCTATGCAAAGGTTTTGAAAGGGGTTATCTACATCCTATTCATCAGGGTCTCCCTGTTTCTTAGTGGCACAAGGAATTCACTTGGTGAATTTCAGCAGAGTAATTATCTGATCAATAGAGGTTTCGGATCCATGGCTTTAGGGCAGAAAGGCCTTTGCTTAATCATTATATTCTTGTCTTATTTGTCATATCTCCCCTCTAGGAGACTGGATTGGACAGGATGGAGTTTTGCAGATTGGATTGTTTTGTAGAACCTTACTGAAGTTAGCATAGTCTTCTGTGGGCAATTTCTTTTTGTTGCCCAAAGCTCCTAAAGCACCATGTAGCTTTGGAGTGCATAAGGAGTGTAACCAACTGCTTTGCCACACACAAGGACTGCTGGCTTCTCAGCCTGAGGTGGGAGAGGCCTCTTTTCATTTTGTCACACACTTAGGGTTTGTTCCTTTTGCAATACCTCAGTCTTGTATCAGTTAGGACTTTTTAGAAGTGGTGAACAGAACCTTGTCACACTAGCCTGAGTGAAAATGAGAATAATGAGGATACTGGGAGGATATCTTAGAACCTAAGTTAGAAATTCATTTGGGCCTCAGAAACAACCAGAACCAGGGACTTGAATGTTGTCAGTCCTCTCTTTTTCTGGCTCCTTGTGAGTTTGTGGTCTTTTTTCTCTGAAGACTGCTTTTCTGTGTCTTTTAGTCCCATGGGCAAAACATGGCACTAAAAAGCTCCCAGTACAGGGAGAGATTGCCATCTCTTTCGGCTCCAGTCCCAAAGTTTTCGGGGAAGCGTTCAGATAGATTCAGCTTTGGGTCAGGCATTCATTCCTGGACTATCAGTTGTGGCTTGGAGCAGACTGATTTATTAATACGTTATGTTCTTATTTTATATGTGCTTTCCTGTGGACAAGGACAGCAATCCCCGAGAGAAGAGGCAGCTCTTCTTCATCTGTGGGCCTTTGCACGCACTCTCCCTCTATTTAACTGCTCCTTCATTCCTCTAGGTGGTAAACAAGTCCATCAGTTTTGATATTATCTGGTTAATGAAGCTTTCCCTCAGTTACTAAGTTTGAATTAGGTGTTTCCTCCTCTGTACTTTCATATTCCTTGGTTGTTTCTTCTCTGACATTTATCACGTTGAGTTGTGATTATCTGTTCCCAAATCTTTCTTAATAGATTTTACATTCCTTTGTAGCAAAGACTTTGTCTTATTTATTTTTATGCTTACAGTACCTACAGTCATGAATGAGTTAAAACTTAAAAAAAAAAAAGAGTAAATGTTGTATACTTACTGATTGGCAAAGAAGGAAAAACCTTGTGCTTATAATATATTTTGAAAGATTCTAAGATAAATACTGTTGGTTCCTTTAGTCCTAGAAACTGTTTGGTGGGATTAGGAGATATCATTTAGGGTGATCTTGAGCATACGGATATACCACACTTGAGGTATGGTGAGGTGCCACGCGTGTCTCAACTTGCTCTCCCACTTAACCCAAATCTGAGCTTCACCATTGATTGGACTTGACATGTAAAGTGTCACCAAGAGTCACCAAGAGCTAGGGTGTTAAATAGCGAAGGATCCTACCCACACCCAAGAGTTTGTCTGGCTTGTTTTTTTCCCTCGAAAATAGTTGATCTTCTTCAACATGCAATGCTGGGGCAGCTGGATAACCACAGGCAAAAGAATGAAGTTAGACCCCTGCCTTACTCCTTATACAAAAATTAAATAAAATGGGGCACCTGGGTGGCTCAGTCGGTTGAGCGTCCGATTTTGGTTCAGGTTATGATCTCGCGGTTGATGAGTTCATGCCTCGCGTGGGGCTCTGTGCAGACAGCTCAGATCCTGGAGCCTGCTTCAGATTCTGTGTCTCCCTCTCTCTTTGCCCCAACCTCTCTCATGCTCTCTCTTTCTCTGTCTCAAAAATAAATAAATTTTTTAAATAAAATTAAATAAAAAATTAAATAAAACAGATAAATGGCCTAAATATAAAAGCTAAAACAATCACACTATTACAAGAAACATAGGGATAAATCAGCATGACATTGGATTTGGCAATCGTTTCTTAGATTTGACGTCAAAAGCATGAGCAGCAAAAGAAAAACTAGATAAATTGGACTTTCTCAAAATTAAAGCTTTTGTGTATCTAAGGACATTATTAAAAAAGAGAAAAACCGGGGCGCCTGGGTGGCGCAGTCGGTTAAGCGTCCAACTTCAGCCAGGTCACGATCTCGCGGTCCGTGAGTTCGAGCCCCGCGTCAGGCTCTGGGCTGATGGCTCGGAGACTGGAGCCTGTTTCCGATTCTGTGTCTTCCTCTCTCTCTGCCCCTCCCCCGTTCATGCTCTGTCTCTCTCTGTCCCAAAAATAAATAAACGTTGAAAAAAAAAAATTAAAAAAAAAAAAAAAAAGAAAAACCAGCTTATTTGTAAGTTGTCTATCTGATAAGGGTCTACTGTCCAGAATATATAAAGAACTCTTACAGCTCATCAATAGGAAGATAAACGGCTCAGTCAAAAAATGAACAAAGGATTTCTCTGAAGAGGATATACAAATGGCCAACAAGTAAATAAAAAAGATGTTTATGGTCATTGGTCATTAAGGAAGTGCAAATCAAAACCACAGTCAGATATTACTTCACATTTAGTAGGAGGCTATAATTGGAAAAAAAAAGTGTTGGCGAGGATTTGGAGAAATAGGAACACTTGTACATTGCTGGTGCAAATGTAAAATGGTTCTGCTATGGAAAACAGTTTGGTGACTCTTCAAAAAGTTAAGCATGGGGTGCCTGTGTGGCTCAGTTGGTTTAGTGCCTGGTTCAGGTCATAGTCTCAAGGTTTGTGGGATCCATCCTCCCATCGGGCTCTGCACTGAGCATGGAGTCTGTTTGGGATTCTCTCTCCCTCTCCTCTGCCTCTCCCCCCTCCCCTCTCAACACAAAAACAAAAAACCAAAAAAATACACACACACAAAAGTTAAACATAGGGGTGCCTAGGTGGCTCAGTTGGTTAAGCGGCCGACTTCAGTCAGGTCGTGATCTCATGGTTGGTGGGTTCGAGTCCCACATCGGGTTCTGTGCTGGCAGCTCAGAGCTTGGAGCCTGCTTCAGATTCTGTGTCTCCCTCTCTCTCTGCCTTCCCCTTGCTCATGTTTTCTCTCTCTCAAAAATAAATGAACATTAAAAAATTTTTTTTAAAAGCTAAGCATGGAATTACCATATGACTTAACAGTTTTACTCTTAGGTGTATATCTAGAGAAATGAACCCATATGCTCACACAGACAGTTGTATGTGAATGTTTGCGGCAGCATTACTCATAATAGTCAACAAGTAGAAATAGCCCAAATGCCCATTAACAGATGAATGGGTAAACAAAATGTGGTTGTGTACATTTCATGGAATATTATTCAGCCATAGAAAGGAATGAAATACTGATCAACATACTACAATTTGGGATGAATCTTGAAAGTATAACACTAAGGGAAAGAAGCCAGACACACAGGGTCACATATTATATGATTCCTTTCATATAAGTTATCCAGAATAGGCAGATTCATAGAGACAGAGAGATAAGTAGTTGCCAGGGAATAGGGGGAAGAAGGAATCAGTAATGATTACTTAATGGGTGTTCTTACTGGGTATGAGGTGATGAAAAAGTTTTGAAACTAGAGGTAGTGGTTGCATAACATTGTAAATACACTAAATAACACTAAAGTATATACTTTAGTTAATTGTATGTTATTTGAATCTCACCTCAACTTTTTTTTAAAAAGAAAATAGTTGATCATGACATTATCTAAAGGCACTTAGAAACTAAACTTCTGTAATGCCAGTGTTGAATCTGCAGTGTCTTTAGAATCTTTTTTTTTTTTTTAAACTAACAATAAGCTAATTTTATTATCTCCGATGACAAGAATTACCCAATGTAAGTTGGCTCTGGGGTTGCCAGATTTAATTTAGTGGTTTATATCATCAAGCACACAACAATTATTTCCCTCTTTCTGATTGATCATCCTTAACATATCAACCTCATCCCCATCCCAGTAGGTCTCCTCATGTTTCCAAGATGAATTCTACTTACTGAATTTTCTTGATATCTTCCAGTGGCAGGAAAAAGGGTTCCTTCTCTCTTTTTTTTTCATTTGCCTTTTTATTAACTTTTCAAACCTACAGAAAAATTTTAAGAATTGTAGTGTTTACCCTTATACTTACCACCTAGATCCAACAGTGGTAAACATTTTTGTCATAATCTGTTTTCTCTGTATAAACATCTTCTGAATCATTTGAAAGTTGTAGGCGTCACAACCCTTCATCCTTAAATATTTCATCATGCTTCTCCTAAAAATAGGCATTTAAAAAAATTTTTTTTAACTTTTACTTATTTTTGATAGAGACAGAGCATGAATGAAGGAGGAGCAGAGAGAGAGGGAGACACAGAACCCAAGGCAAGCTCCAGGCTCTGAACTGTCAGCATGGAGCCCAGTGTAGGGCTTGAACCCATGAACTGTGCATGACCTGAGCCGAAGTCGGACGCTTAACCGACTGAGCCACCCAGGTACTCCTAAAAATAGGTATTCTTTCAAGTAACCACATACTGAGATACAAAAATAATTTACAAAAATTTTTACTAATAAGAAATATCTAATCTGTGTTTAAGTTTCCCTAGTTGTCTCCAAATGTGTCTTTTATAACCCTTTTTTGGTGTTTTTAATAAATCAGAACCCAATCAAGGACCCCAAGGACCGTGTATTCCTTTTGGTTGTTACATCTCTTTAAATCTAGAATAGTGCCACCACCTTGCCTTTTCATGGCAGAATGCTTGGTTTTTACTTTCTATTTGGAAAAGGTATAACTGCTGATGGTAGGTAGAAAGATCAATTCTAGGGGCGCGTGAGTGGCTCACTTGGGCATCCAACTTCGGCTCAGGTCATGATCTCACTGCTCGTGAGTTCAAGCTCCGCATCGGGCTGTGTGCTGACAGCTCAAAGCCTGGAACCTGCTTCGGGTTCTGTGTCTCCCTTTCTCTCAGCCCCTCCCCTGCACGTGCTCTGTGTCTCTCTCAAAAATAAATAACAACAACAAAAAGGATCAATTCTAAAAAGTAATAAAAATAATGGATCAATAGATAGCCAGGAAAAGAGGAGAGAAGAAACAATCTTGGACTTGCTAAGGCTCTAAGAAGTGGGTAAATGTTGGTGTGAACTTGCTCCTCTTAATGAAATGTTCACAAGTTTTTTTTTTTTTTCTCACTGTGTTCACATACTAAATAGTGTCATCCACAAGTTAACTTTTAGGTTTGAAAATATGGAGTCTTCTTTAGCCCACTCCTGTTCCCTACCTGCAGTCATCTTTTTGGTTTAATGAATTTTTAGTTTCTTCACAGTAGTCACAAGTACTTACTTATTGACTCTTCTGGTCTCCGTGTTTAATTCCAAGTTGACGTTGGAAAGCCCTAGTGAGACCCTTACCTATTTTATTGATCCCTTTTCTAGTCAGATTTTTCAGTCATTCAGAGATCATTGCAGTCACACTCCTGGGCTTGTGGCCTTAGTAGCAGTGTCATTGGCATTGCAAAGGTGAGAGAAACTTCTTGTGGTTTGGAATAAGTATTGCTTACAGTCCAAAGATGCTACTGTTTGTGCTTAACTTGATTAGTTCATTGTTCTGATTTCCCATTTGTGCCCAAAATTTGGGTAGTTTTCTTTTTCTCTTAAATAATTTGGATCTTTTTAAGTTTTTTGTTCAGAGAATGGAAAGAAAAGATACCTAATTTTATTTTCCTGGGAATCTGAGCTAATACTTAGACTTTTGAGACTCCCTCTTAAATTCTGATTTCCTGAATTTCTTAACTCTTTTCTACCTCCATATTTTTGGATGATGTTCCTGACTATATATGCAGCACATAGATGAATTTTCTTCATAATATCAGTAATCTGACCTATGTATGTATATACATTGTATAAAAATAAATGTTCTGTGTTTGTGAATTTTTGCAAGATTAGATACTTGACCATTTTCAGTAGTTCAATTTAAGGGAAGGTTACAACTAATTTGTTTATAGAATTTGTGATGGTAATTATTATGTTCTTAAAATCAGGTGTTCAGGGGCACCTGGGTGGCTCAGTCGGTTAGGTGTCTGACTTAGGCTCAGGTCATGATTTCACGGTTTGTGAGTTCAAGCCCACATCAGCCTCCATGCTGATAGTGTGGAGCTTGCTTGGGATTCTCTCTTTTCCCTGCCCCTTCTGCTCACTTGCTCGCTCTAAATAAATAAAATAAAATAAATAAAATATTATTTTTTCACATATATGTATAAAAGAAAACAAAGTGTTCAGAGTGTTACTAGGTAATTGGAAAGTTCTGGATAAGTTAAAAGTTTTATGCCTTTGAATAAATTCTCCTAATAATAGACGGTCTAGCCTGGGGCAAATTATTTACCTGTCAGTGCATTAAGGCCTCCTCTATAAAATTAATGTTTGGCAATATTGCTTCTGAGTTACAAAACTGCACTTCATGAGAGAACACTTATCAACATCACCAAATTCTTCTACACTGAATCAGGTTAACCTGATTATCAGAATAGTTGAAGCTGTTGTGCACCAAGCCCATTTTTTATTCAAGTAGGAAAAGCTGCCTTGGGCTGATAGCCTCAGTATGAGAGGCAGTTGGTGTTACCCTTTTTGAATGTCCCTGGTTTGCTGCAGTCTGCTGGACTATAGGCTTTGTAAAGGTAGGGGCCTCGCCTGTCTTGCTAGCTGTTGTATCCCTAGTCTCAGGTCGAGTGCTTAGCACATGAATAAATGCTTATAATTAAATGTTGGTTGAACACCAACCCTAAGGCATTTACACACATTGTCTCATGCAGTCTGCACAGCCAGCCCTATAATGCCAACTTGGTAATATAAAATATAAGTCAGCCTTTTGATACAAAAAACTCAGCTTTGTAGATGAGTAAATGGACACAGATGCATAGCCCCTTGTTCAAAGACCCACAGCCAGGTGTAGGAGCTGCCTCCAAACAAAGCCAATGTAAAATTTTGCCATTTTAACCATTTTTCAGTGTACAGTTCTGTGGCATTAAGTTTATTCACAGCCATCACCATCATCTTGGCCTGTGCCCTTTTCCCTGTTGGTACACTGCCTTCCTTTGTTCTTCAGGGTGCTTTTGGTTTAATCTGAAATCAGGTTAAAACTTCTTCGAGTGCAAACAGTGAAGGAACCTGGAAGCTTAAACTTTCAGACTAGGCTGAATACAGAGTCTGTGTTCTCCCTTTTCCCATTTCCTCAGCCAGCTCTATTTCACGTAGAATTTCTTGTTGGCTAATAATAGCTGAGTATGTTGATTTGAACGGGAATACATGCTGTCATATCTACTTGTTCTCACGTTGAATTGGAGCTGTTTGGTCTATTTCTGCCGTTGTTTGGTCCAGTCAGGCAGTGATCTAAGTGGTCCAAGTGGGAGAAACTGTGTACCCACATTTTGAACTGTGTACCTGCCATATGGGTTAGAGCGCCACTGGGCTAAAGTCCACTCTTGGCCTTGTACTTGGGAAGTTAATTTGCTTTGTCATCCTCTACTCCTGCTTCCTGCCAGGAGTCCAGTTTAGTACTTTCATTTTCACTTTGGGATTTAAAAGTGTTTCTTAATCTTTCTCTGGCTGAATTATGTATATAATACAGGTACAAAGGAATGGTTTTGTTGACTTAGCTGTGGGATGAGTTGGTCTGTGTGAAACAAGATTTGAGTTAGGGGGACAGATCTGCCTAAGGTAGTTGAACTTATTCATGTTTCTGCTGCAGTGGTCTTGAAGTCCTTTCTGATATCAGGCAGAGCCAAGTGGTGAAATATGACACATGCTGGGGATGAGAATTGGCAATTGTCCTGAGTGCACAAATAGTTTCTTCCCTCCCGAGCATATTTTACAGCCAAGTGAACAGAAAACAATTCAGCAGGCTACTTGCTGGAGTTCTGTGGCAGAAAAATCATCTTTATAAAAGGGTGGGCACATAGCTTTTACACAGAGTTTTCAGAAGAACAAAATGCAAACTAGGCTTATTTTTCTTTTCCTCATTTTATCCCTGATTCCTAAGTGTAAGACTGATTCCAGATACACTCCTAAGGCCTGTTTGTGGGTGGTAGAGGCTGGGCGTCCCCAGGTTTGACCAGTCACGTATTACTCATTTTGGATCACAGTCAGCTAGCGAAGGAAGTTGCTGAGAAGACTAAAGTCCAAGCCTTCCTATTGAATAGTCAAGCAAACAGTTTGGCCCCTGGCCCAGCTCTGCTGCATGTATATTTTATCTAGTACACACACAACAGTCCAAGCCTTTCTATTGAATAGTCAAGCAAACAGTTTGGCCCCTGGCCCAGCTCTGCTGCATGTATATTTTATATAGTACACACACAACAGGCAGGCAGTTGGTGGTGGTGTAATTCCAGTCAATACTGACTAATATGACAGGCCACCAATGCATGAGACTTGACCTGAGACAGCTGCTCTAAATATAGCCCTCCTTTCTGGCAGCTGCAAACACCTGGAGGAGCAGGCAGGCCCCCAGCAGAAAAGTATTTGCTGTTAATAGTATGTCTGTTGAACAGTTGTATACTGTCAGAGCTTATTTCATGCTATGTTTATGTATAATTAAAAACAACCCACTGGATCCATTGGCTTATGTTTGGGTTATGTTTAGAAAAATGCAATTTGTGTTGTTGTCTACTGTGGGGACTGGAGATGATGTCACTAGTTTAAGTAAGACCTTAAGAGGAGCAGTTAATGTAATTACTAACAATTTCTTTGATCTTTCTAATGAATACAGCTTGCTCAAACCCCTTAGTGGCCTTTGGTTTCTGTCATGGATGAACACGCTGTCAATCATGTGTTTCTGTTCAATTAGGGACTCTGGTTTGTATGCTTGGTAGTTCCTTCTGACATAAGGGGGTTTATGAGTAATTAAAAAGAACACCAACATTTACAAAATGGTGCTTCCAAAACAGAAACTACAAAAGCTTATAAAAACATGTAAGAGATACTTAACCTTTCTAGTAATAATATAAAACCATCTTAAAATAAGAAACATCAATGTTTTAATTTTTTATTTATTTTTAAAATATTTATGTTGAGAGAGAGAGCGCGCGCGCACGCTAACGGTTGAGGGGCAGTGCAAGAGGTAGAGAGAATCCCAAGCAGGCTCCACACCCAGCACAGAGCCTGACACGTGGCTGGATCCCATGACCAGGTCATGACCTGAGCTGATATCAAGAGTCAGGTGCTTAACTGACTGAGCCACCCAGGCACCCCAAGAGAAAACCATTTTAAGGCCTTAATGAGATCTTCCCTTTTACCTGTCAGATTGACACAGATCTAAAATTTTGGACGAACACTGTTGATGAACAAATGAGGGAATATACACTCTCATACATTCTTGGTGGGAGCATTCATTAAGTGTACAGCTTTATTGAGGGAAGTTTAGATACATCTATTAAAACTGCACATCCATGCTCTTTGACCTAGCAGTATCACTTATAGGAATTTATCCTACAGATGCATTTGCATATATATATATATATATATATATATACACATATATATTTTATATATTATATATATATTGCATATAAACGATATGTGCTTAAGCTTATTTATGGAAGAATTAAAGATTGGAAACAAACTCATAAGTGGACTCGTTACGTAAGTAATGATGTATCTGTACATTGGATACAGCTATAAAAAACAATATTCGCTATGTACTGATAGAGGACTGTCTTCATGGGAATAAAGGGAATAAAGCAAAGGACAATGTATAATATATCACTAATTGTGTAAAAGGGGAAGAAGAAAGAATATCATTTGCTTGTATATGCATAAGGAAGTTCTGGAAGGGTATTTAAGAAAGTGATATGAACAATTATGGGTATGTGTGTATAGGAAAGAAGAGATAAGATGGCTAGTTTTCACTGTACAAAACTTTCTGAACCATCTGCATGTATTGCCTTTTCAAAAAATTAAGTACTTGGAATGTTTTTTAAAATCGAGCTTTTTTGAATTCCAGGCACAGTTATAGAGGAGCTCTCTTTTTCTTTACCCGTACTTGCTATCCTTGTGGGTAAAAGATTTCTTCATATTGTTGCTGATGATGCTAATGTTTCTTACTTTTTATGTGGGCACCCTGGGAGAAAAGTGTTGCACAGGTTTGTTAGTCCTGGGTTTTTCCCTGTTGTTCCTCAGCCAGAATCGGTGGCTCTGAAGATTTATATACCAAGAGCCTTCGGTTCGATAACAAGTCCTGAGAAGTAAGCTTTTTCCATTTGTTTGACAATCAGGATAATATACTCTGGACAGGACTAAAGTCTTTTGTCTTTTCTTTTTGTTTATAGGAACCTACAAGCAGCAATTGGCGCCTATTATGACTTTGAGAGCCCAAACATCAGTGTGCCCTCTATGTCGTTTGTTGAAGATGTCACCATAGGAGAAGGGGAGTCGATACCTCCAGATACTCAATTTATAAAAACGTGGCGGATCCAGAATTCTGGTAAATGGATAACAGGCAATTCTTCATTGCCCAGTTTTTTTGTGTTGTTCTGTAGTTAAAAGAATTAGGGAAATGTTTTAGCTTCAGGAATGTGCTTTTGTAATTCTGAGCTTTTTCATATACATGATACAGTACTTTTTTATGCTGGTGTGATGACCAAACATCAGTGAAATGTCCCCTGCTTTAGGTCAGGAAAAATAATTTAGATCTTTCATCCTTTTTTTTTTCCTTTCAATTTAAGTGTTGAGGCCTCTAAACAATTCAATATTCATTTGATACCAGGAGCTAGGCCTGTGTGTGGTGATGGTATTATCTTCACCTGTACAGTTCTACTCCATCATTTTAATTCTGCTCTAATTAATCTTCCAGTTCTTTCCAGCAGACTAGAGGAGGTACATCCTTGAATAGAACAAGGTAGTTAGAAAGAGCTGTGAGCATCTGCTCTTTTGAAAGCTCATTTCTTTATAACCATAAGGATGATTCTTTATGAAATTTCCTTGAGGTATCTCTCTACAACATTAATACCACTTTGAAAAATAGGGTAAGAAATGTGGGGATTTGTTCAGAATGGGAAAGATGAAAAGATTGAGAAGTTTTCTTTTAAAGCATTGTTTTGATGTACTGCTGACTTTAAGGAAAATTAAAAATAAGTTAACAGTAGTTCTTTGAAAATGGTATCTGGTAACGGTTAATTATCTTTTACTTATTATTATAATGACTTTTTAAATTTGAATGGGTTTAGTATTGCTAGTTTCGTCCAGTAACAATGCTGCTGACTGGATGAGGATGCTTTAACTTTCTTGTTGCTAAGGACGGAACAGGGAAATTCTGAGAGATGGAAAACTAGGCAAAAGGCATATTTAGCTAAAAATCTGTGGATGTGGGGGAACCCTATCTAGCAAGGTGTGATGTGAGCTGATTCAACTCTTGGGACTCAAACCTGTAAAAGTGACCTTTTATTGACTGTTTACTTTTCAGTTCTTTAGACTGTAATTTTTTTATGATGGGAAAAAACTGACTACACTAGCCTTTTATATATAATGTACCAAATTGTTATTCTTAGTTTTTCTGGCTTATTTAGAAGTAACTCTCCCTTGGATGGAGGTTCAGTATGCCACTGAGGAAATGAATATAGTCTGGATTGACCCCAGTGTTGTAGATGATAGGGGACATTCGTGGCTTTATAAAATTTTTAGTAGCTTCTTCTCCCTTTTGGTTACAATGGTGTGGGGCATCGTTAGTTTGAGAGTCACATGGTAATATGGAAAAATAGCCATGTTTTCTATTTTTTTTGAAATTCTTTTTTTTTTTTTTTTCAACGTTTATTTATTTTTGGGATAGAGAGAGACAGAGCATGAACGGGGGAGGGGCAGAGAGAGAGGGAGACACAGAATCGGAAACAGGCTCCAGGCTCTGAGCCATCAGCCCAGAGCCTGACGCGGGGCTCGAACTCACGGACCGTGAGATCATGACCTGGCTGAAGTCGGACGCTTAACCCACTGCGCCACCCAGGCGCCCCATGAAATTCTTTTTTTTTTTAAAGGTCGTTTATTTTTGTCTAATTTCTTTCCCTTTTGAGAGGGTCTGATTTCTTTCTCACTTTTCTTAATGTTGTGGGCTTTTAAAAATATTATAACAGCCTCTTTAGTTCAGCTTCTGTTCATCATATTTCTGCTCTGAATTACTAAAACCTGTTGTGTTGCTGGTCAAAACTCCTTTTGAAACCTATACATGGATACGTTTTATTTCATGAAAAAATTTAATCTAAGACCTCTTTTATTTGTACTGAAAACACTGAAAATGGTCAGGCTTTCCATGAGTTCTTCATTGCGTTTTTAAATATTGAAAGTCCTTAGAGTACTGTTGAAATATTTAAAATACTGTTTGGTTGCAGAAACCATTTTGTATTTCAGAAAGGCTCTTGATACATCCACTTACTCACTAGACAGTGATTGGGAGAGATTGATCTAAAATGTCTAGAATGTCAAATCAGAGCCCCAAAGAGCCTGCCTTTCATCTTGACTTGGAGAGAATCTGTACTGGTGGGCCTGGCTGCATTTTTCTGCCTACTTTTGTGTAGTATCTCCAGTTTAAAGTAGCTTCTGGGTCTGCAGTCTTTCTTCCTGTGAAAGGACATTTTTTGCTTGAACACCTCTTGAAAAGTTGGACAGCAGTTGGCTGGAGATTTTACCTTTCAGGTTACTTTAAACATGTAGATTTTTGTATCCTTCTGGAAATTGTTCATCCAGTTGTAAAATAGTATTGTATCTGTACACTAAATACTTTCCATTTGATTGAGGAGAAACTGGCGTCCCATAACTAACGAATTGGTATGTTCTTAAAGAGTAAGAGGGAAAACATGCACGTGTACTGGTTCTTTAGCATCATTCTAATCTGGCCTGAGTTCTTTCTGGAAATAGAGTAACACAGAAGAAGGGCAGGCCTTAGCTATTTCTCCTCTGACTCTTTTCCTCTCATTCATAACCTTCTCTAAGAGATAAGTGCTCACTGAAATAGTTTCACAAATAATTTTCATGGCATCTTTCTGCTGTTATGTTTTAGGCATGCCAAGCATTCAAATATACAACAGGTGAGATTGATAGGAACTGCATATAGCTGTCCCAACGGTTTTCCCAAAGAAGATGGATGTCACACATTGTTTAAAATTCAACTTTTAATACTGTTTAAATCCTTGGTTTCAGACCATAGAAAAACAGAAGCGAGACATTTAATGACAGACGCAGAATCCCAGGATCCAAACCTTTGGCACTATATAAGTACTAGAAGCTTGGGAAACTCAATCAGGAAATCTTAGCATTAAAATGGAAAGTAAAAATTTGAAACTGCCCTCCATGGTGAAAGTAGATAATTTTCCTTACCAACACTTACAGCTTCCCAGTTGTTACAGCCATGCTTTATTGTCCAACTGTAGTGAATGTTAAGCTGAGCATGTTACGGTAAACTCTGGTGTTCGTGGACTTTGGTGAAGTAGTTGAGATTGTGATGTGAGAAAGTGGCTTCAGAGTCAACTTTATTTTTTGTGAACATAAAACAAGGGTTAAGAAAAGTCCTTGAGAAAGAACAACTGTTTTATCCATTTTTCTTTTGGCTCCTTAAAATATTTAATTTCTACTTTTCTCTTCAGTATGACTATAGAGAAGGTAATTCTGCTTCATCCATTCAGCAAATAGTGACAAGATCAATGAAAGGCCCTGTTTGCATGTAGCTTAATTTGAAATGTAATCTCCAAGCTTATGGGGGTTAAAAAGAATAGAGGAGCTTCACTGAGGTTTTTTTACTTCCTCATTGCTCTTTGGATGTTCCTTACTGTCTCCAAACTATTTCTATAATTATTTATACCTAGTAAGCCCAGGCTTTCTGGAACTGATAAGACTTTTATCTCATTTTTGCCATGTTCTCTATCATCTCAAAATTACCATATTGCAGAATTTTTTTGTTTCGTATTTACTTTTTATTTGTTTGAATAAAATTATACTCCACAATACCTGGAGAATCACAGCCTTGATCCTATACGTGCTTATGGTACTTAACTTGGGAAGTTATAAAACACAAATTAGTCTTTCTTTTCTTCTAGATGTATCTATCCCCCATTAAGCCATTTTGTAACTGAGACTTAATTTGAAACCGTGTTGTATTATATTTCTCAAATCCAGATTTTAGGTATGCTGGTAGTCGATACAGGTCACCAGTATTTCTCTTTCCTCTGTATTAAGAACCGGTATCTTTGATCTCTTTAGAGTTTACCTATCCTAACAGGCTGTAAAACTGTATGTTGTGGTTGTGAACTCTCTATTGGTAACTCTCAGAAGGGAAATGATTGGTTCTTCACTTATAGCAGATTAACACTTTGGAGTTGATGGTGGATAACTCATCCAGTTTTTTCTTCTACATGCCTCTAGGTAACACATTACTAGAGTATTTGGTGTACTAAAAAAGATGAGGACTGTAACTGTATAGTTTGTTGATCATTTACTGTTTACCAGTGAACTCCGTTCCTCTGGAGTATGGCAGCACTCCCTATTTCGTGTAGCTGACAGATCTGACTGACTGGGTTGTTTGTGGTTGTCTGCTCAGGACAGCCCAGTATGTCCCACATGTAGACAGGCTTGTTTTCCTTATTTTCTTAGACATTCAAAAACAGATACATTCTCGGGTTTTCATACAAATAGATGTTGTCTTGTTTCAGGTGTGTGTGTGTGTGTGTATGGGTGTGTGTTTGAAAGAAAAATTGTGAATTTGACCCTAAAACAGTAGTGTAATTTTCCTCTTGATCTTGGTCTTTAGAAAGACTGACATTTTCCAAGGTGCTTCATGCCAGCTGCTTCTATTCTCGACCTAAGACAAATATGCTTTTGCCAAGGCCATAGGCCCCAGAAATGAAAAACAGAATTTGCATGTATTGCCAGGGTATCATCTACAGCCTTTCCACCGGCAGCACCTGCGTTTTGTGGTGTTAACTTGGGAGGGCACTTTGCCGGCAGGTGTGTTTTTTAGGAGTGTGTGACAAAACATAGCTCCTGTTGCTTCATCTGCTACCCCTTAAGACCCAGGAGCCACGGAGTGTGCTATTCATGATGGGGCTGAGGTCTCAGCAGTGGAGCTGTAGCTGCTTTTTTCTCTGGTTCCTTTTTCGATCGTGAGTCATCAGGTATATCAAAACCAGTCTGGCACTTTGAGAACTAGGTACTAAGGCATGCTAGAATACTCTTAGAAGAGAAATTTCAAGCGTGCTTTGTCCTGAGAGTCTGGCCATATCTATCTTTTCACAGTGGTGTATTTTTATAATGAATGTATATATCCCCCCAAAAGATATATAGAGGTTTCTGTCTACAGCAAAAAAAAGGAGTATATTGGAGAAACTTCACAGGAAAGATAACCTCTAGTCACTGTGTGGCCCTATGACTTGTCAGAACAAAGTATATGGATTTCTCATTTTGAATTCGTTTTCATGAAAACAGGTACACAGGAAGAGGTACGCAAATAGGATCTTTGTCACTTCCAAAGGAGGAAAGATATTCCAGCTAATGCCTTTTCTCTGTATTGCCATTCCTATCCTTTATACAAGTATGTCTGGCTGCTGTCATCCCCCCTGAGACCACAGTTCGTTGTGTTATTAACGAGGGGAGTTACCTGTTCCTATTTTCCCCACTACTATTAGATTCTGAAAAAGAAACTTTCACTTGACTCCTCTGTCTTGTCTTTGCAGAGTCTCTTGAACCTTGGTCTTTTCATAGTTACGGACGCCAGAAGAAAAGTCATACATCAGGGGAAATGTTTTCAAATGAAAATAATACAGGAATTATTCCTCATGTGTTTCATCCTCTTGCCTTGATAGAAAAAGTAGGGACAATCAGATGTATGTATTTTTACTTTGAATGTCAGCTTAAAAAGTTCAAGTGAAAATGGGCATGTGTTACAGGCCTCCGAAGATGTGGGCCTGTGCTTCATTTCCATGGCTCTTCCTGGACATCATTCTTAGGTTCTATGGATTCAGTGTGACGTATGGCCTTCCCTGGGGTCCCCTGAAACACATCTTCTTGAGGAACTGCCTTGCTTTGGTCATATGTCCTTTATCTTAGGGATAGACTGTTGGTCAGAGGTTGTTAACTCTGATAATCCTTCTGATCAGTCTTGTGACATTATCTAGCTCAAGGATATGTGGCTAGGTTCACGTATGTGTGAAAGACCGAGAAAGAGGCCTCTTCTGCAATTGTGTAATGAACTGCACCCGGCATAGGACCACTAATTGCCTAACATTTTTTTCTTTTGCTTGAACTCAGGGGCAGAGGCCTGGCCTCCAGGGGTTTGTCTTAAATATGTCGGGGGAGACCAATTTGGACATGTGAACATGGTGATGGTGAGATCGCTAGAGCCCCAAGAGATTGCAGATGTCAGCGTCCAGATGTGCAGCCCCAGCAGAGCAGGAATGTATCAGGGACAGTGGCGGATGTGCACTGCTACAGGACTCTACTATGGAGGTGAGTATGTCCTTGTGCAGCCCAGGGTGAAGGAATTAAGGTAATATCTTCCATCATTCCCAGTGTTGCTCACAGAGCCTGTCAAATTACATAACAAGGCATGGCCTCTTTTAAACAGTCACCCCATGCAGGTAAATGACTTGAATTTAATGACTAATTGATTCAGTCTAGTGCTCTCCCTTTTACACGAGGAAGTTAGTTAAAATTTAGCAAAGTGCATGAGATATATATATATCTTGCATTCTAAACAGTGATTTAGTAGTGCTGCTCTTTTTCTTATATAATCTAGTAGATGCTGTAAGAATACTGAAGGCAGTCCTTGTTCTCAGAGTCTCTAGATAGAACTCATGTGAAAAGAGATAATGCACAAAATGTGCACTCTTCTCCCAACCTGAGGCCCTGTCGACACCTCTCACTCCTTCTCGTTATTGCCATACTTTTTGAGCAGAGTGAGCTACACTGTCTCTTCCCTTTTTCATCTGTTCTTCAGCCTAGTCTGTTGTTTACCCGCTCCAGTGAAATGAAAATCAGACTACCCAGTTTACAAATCCAATAGGCACGTAGTCTTCGCACTAACTGACCCTCTCGTTGGGCACCGTACTCCAAATGTTTTTTGAATTGTGGACCTTCCTAGACTCACACGATATCAGTCTTGTTTCTCCTCCCCTGAATGATCTTTCTCTGTCTCTGTCTAGTCTCATCTTTGCCCTGAGATTCCTAGATTCTGAGCTGGGTCCTGTTCCTGCTCAGTTACCTCATCCATCCACACGGGTTCAGCTGTCAGCAGTACAGCTTACATGGCGATGTTCAGATTCATATCTGTGGCTGCAGACTCTTTTTGGAGCTCCAAACCTGTGTTTGAACTGCTTATGGACAGAACATTTGGGCATCCTGTAGGTTTCCGAATCTTAATATTCCCAGGCAAAACTTACATTCTTCTCCTCAGCACCCCACTGAGGTGATCAGGCAGGATCGTTGGGGTCATCTTTTGTTCTGTCTTACTGTCCTTCATTACAAATCAGTTCCTGTTGGTTCCACTATGTCCCGTGTCCTGGTAATCCAAAGAAAAATAAATGGTAAATAGTTACTGCCCTCAGGGAGTTCCTAAGTGGACTCAAGGCCAGTTGGATCTTTGGAGTGAGTTCAGGGGGTCCTGGAATCAGTGTTCTTCTATGTGTTTTTGCAGCCAGTGGAAACTTTATATATTTTTATAGCCTCAAGAAATTTTAATGTTAGAAAGGGTGTCTCATAGTGCTTATGTGACATCATTCTTTGCCTAGAACCTTCGTGCCTACTGTAATGGAGCCAACTCCCTTGGCATGGGGCTTAAAGCTCCTCACGATCTGGCCTCGTTTTCACTTTCATCTTCGGTCTCCTCTTCACTCCCCCACAGCCAGCCCCCAAAGACGCCACATGCTTTCACTTCTCCCTGCTCTTGCTCATATTCCTATGGCCAGAAATCCCTTTTTTCTTCTTTCCATTAAACTTCTGCTCATCCTTGGGGCCCTGATGAAGTCACCATTGCTTCTTCCCCCTTCCTGCCTTGCTCACTCTCCTCACTGCTCCATGGAAATCCATCCCTCCTTTTTTCATTAATATTATGCACAGGCTTGGTTATACTTATTAACACATTGTATTTTAGGTGTTTCTTTTTTTTTAAGTTTATTTTTTTATTTTGGGAGAGAGCGAGAGAGAGAGAGAGAGAGAGCGTGCACAAGCAGGGGAGGGGCAGAGATAGAGGAATAGAGAGAGAATTCCAGGCAGAGAATTCTGACAGTGCAGAGCCTGATGTGGGTCTCGAGCTTATGAACTGCAAGATCATGACCTGAGCCAAAATCCAGTGGTTTAACAGACTGAGCCACCCAGGTGCCCTTAGGTGTTTGTTTACTTACCCTTTTCTCCTACTAGACCGTGAATTATTTGTCGAATAACAAATGAATATGCAATCATGTATTAGAATGCAGAAACTATTTGTCCCTTTCCTTCTGGACTCTCTTTTCAGGCCATTTCTAAAAACCTTTGTACCTGCACAGTTGGAAATACAGTTGACCCTTGAACAACGTGGGGGGTTAGGTGTGCTGACACCCCCACACAGTTGAAAATCCATGTGTAATCTTTGGCTTCCCCAGAACTTTACTAATAACTTTGTTGACCAGAAGCCTTACTGATAACATTAAAACATTAAGTCGATTAACACATATTTTGTAGTTATATGTGTTATATACTGTATTCTTACAGTAAAGTAAGCTAGAGAAAAGATGTCATTCAGAAAATTGGGAGAGAAAATGCATTTACAGTAATAAAAATATGTATATATATGTGTGTGTGTGTATATCTGTATCTATATCTATATCTATATCTATATCTATATCTATATCTATATCTATAAAGAAATCCACATATAAGTGGACCCACACAGTTCAAATTTGTGTTTTTCAAGCGTTGACTGATTTCTCCCACTGCTGAGCTCCCATTGCATTTTTTTTTCCATTGCATTTTCTCTTTACCTCTTGCTCCCTTGCCTCTCTTTGGCACTTTACCTCTTTCTACCCAGTTAATTTGATGAATGTCTCATATATCACCTTTAAAACTTAAGGTGATACATGTCTTAATTTATCTTTGTAACTTCGAAAAGCTGAGCCCAATGCAGGCGGAGTGGAGTGGAGATTTTTTTAAATGAATGTCAGTGTTTTTAAGGGAGGGGTGTGACTGCATACGTGACTTAAAAAAAAAAAATCCCTTTGATCCAGAGATATTGCTTCTTACTGTTCTCTGGTGTTCGAGAATTCTGTGTGTGTGTGTGTGTGTGTGTGTGTGTGTGTGTGTGTGTGTGTGTTATTGTTAAGATAAAAATAATTATCTCTATTTGGGACATTAAAATTTATACTTGTAACATTCCTCTCAAATTCTAGAAGTTGGTAGAGTATTAATATACTAGCTTTGGAGGCAGTAAAGAATTTAAAGCTTTTCTTGGTCATATAATCGGAGTTGTTTCTTAGGACTTTGTGAAATCTAATATCTTCAAGAGATCTCAATAATTTATCTGGTTCCATGATTTTCAAAGCATTTTTTTAAATCAGTAGAATGCTTTCCTTTACAAATAAGCATATATGAATGCCCTCTCGAAAAAAGGGGAAACATAAAAGTGAAACTGGTTTTAAGGCACCTGGGTGGCTCAGTCGGTTAAGTATCTGACTTTGGCTCAGGTCATGATCTCACAGTTCCTGAGTTCAAGCCCTAATGTTGGGTTTGCTGCTGTCAGCGCGGAGCACACTTCGGTTCCTCTGTCTCCCTCTCTCTCTGCCCCTGCCTCACTCTCATGTGCTCTGTCTCTTTCAAAAATAAATAAACATTAAAAAAAAAAAAAATGAAACTGCTTTTGTTAAATTGGGAGCCTCCTTAACCTGTGTTTGCCTGCTCTGATGACCTCCACTGCTTTGTGGAGTAGTTTGCAAACAATTCATCTTCTCTAGTAAAGAATTTAATTCCATTGTACAAACTACCACATTTCATTGAATCCAGATTACTGTTGATTATAACACATTCTGATAGCAGAGATGGTAAATTACTGGCAGAATGTGAATATAATATACATAAAACCACAACTATGCACATTAAAAAAATAATAAACTGCCTTGTTAACCATGATTGGCTCTTCCCATTTTTTCTGTTCACTCTTAGTTTGCAAACTCATAGAGTGTATTATAGTGGTAAGAGTTTGGAAAGAAAGCCTAGGTTGCCTGTGCACAAACTTGGACAAGTTAGGTAACTATTCAATAGCGTTTCATCTTTCTGTTTTAATAACAAAGCTTTTGTTTTTGGTGGGTGATCTCTTCTATAGTCTTTAGATGGTCTTCTCTAGAAAGAATCCATTCTCTTTATTTTCATAATAACATGTTTCAGTTCATTTCTCTTCCTCAAAAAGGCTTTTTGCCACATTTAATAATTTATAAAGTGGACCCCCTTCCCCCATTTTAGATTGGTTGTACTCTCTCAGAGTCAAGAGAGGTGTTCTTGGCATGTTGTGTGGACAGTTCTTCCCTATGTGGGGCATGTTTATATGACCGTTGGCCCTCTCTCACTAAATACCTTAGCTTTGCATATTCATCTTTACCAGTGACCTTCTTCAACCACACGTTTCTAACTCCTTTGGTTGAGTACCACTAAGTATCTGATTCCTGGCAGATTTATTTTCAAGCTCAAACATTTTCTTTTACCTTCTTTTTACAGACTTTTGCTTCTTAGATAAAAGCAACCTGTTATCTAATACCTGCTGTATGTTAGGCGTCGTATTGGGCTCTGTACATATAAATCACCTTATAAGGGAAGTATGAGCTACATTTTATGATGAGGAAACTGAAGACCAGAGATAATTAATAATTTGTCTAGGGTTCAGTGAAAGTTATAAATTATAGTTATTAAATTAAGAAAAGTAGTTTTACGATCTTTGCTAATGAATTTGGCTCTCACTGCTACATAGGGTTTGTGAAGAAACTTTGGCCCAGGGTGTTGATACTTGTCCGGGTTTAGGCAGGATGGGGTTTATAGTTGCCACATCTTCTCCACGTTTCCAGAGTGAGTTGGGAATGAAGGCAGGGTTAATATTGGTGGGGAAACTCTTAGGTAGTTGGGTAAATATCAGTTTATCAGTTGCCCAAGAAGTTCCTGCCTGCTAGGAGATGCACAGTTCTTATAGGACACTTGACTCTGGGGAAGCAGTAAGCAACATGAGGGGTGGTCACCATTTTAGTCTTGATACCAACAGTAACATGTTTCTCTCCTCCTAATCAAGTGCCCTCTTCCAAAATTCCACAGGAGAGATTTATCCCTGTACTGTGATGGTTCCTTCTAAATCAGAGGTGTTCTAGTTGTGAAGTAAGCTAAGGTGAAGTACTGGTCTGGTCATCACATGCCGATGAAGATTTCTCCCACTTGAAGTGTCTCCTCTTGTTAAATAGTTCACATGGGTCCCTGGGGACATTGTATGTGTACATTAAATACTTATACATAATTCATTTAGTTTCTCAGAGGTTAGGAATGGGACATCCCTTATTAAGCTGCTAAATCATAATAGGTCCCATGTAATTAGGAAACATATTGGGTGCTAAATATAAATATATAAAAAAATTATATATACATATAATTTTTTTTAAATGTTTATTTTTTGAGGGAGAGACAGAAAATGAGCAGTGGAAGGGCAGAGAGAATGGGAGACACAGAATCCAAAGCCAGCTCCAGGTTCTGAGCTGACAGAACAGAGCACAGAGCCTGACACAGGCCTCAAACTGACAGATCGTGAGATCATGACCTGAGCTGAAGTCGGACGCTAAACCGACTGAGCCACCCAGGCCCCCCTGGGGTGCTCTATATAAACCACACTGTTTATTTCCTAAAACCTTGCTAAGTTCTTCTTCTACCTCCTCCTATTATGGAATGTCCTTCCTAGCCAGGTGATGCAGGGATTGTCCCTCTTCATTCTTCTCCTACATTTTAACTGATCGTTGTTATATCAAAGAAGCTCTGATTTTATACAGACTTCAAGATTCCACACTTGTGTCTTCTATGTAGATGCTGTTCTTCTTGGCGTTTCTGCCAGTTCTCTTGCCCTCTTCCATATTGAACCCACCTTTCTTTTTCTTTTTCTTTTTCTTTTTCTTTTTCTTTTTCTTTTTCTTTTTCTTTTTCTTTTTCTTTTCCTTTTCCTTTTCCTTTTCCTTTTTCTTTTTTTTTTTTAATGAAGAATAATTAACATAATCGGTATTGTTTTAGTTTCAGGTATACAACATAGTGATTTCGTATTTATATACAGTTGCCACACATTTATGTACCGTTTATTTCTTTGTATCTGTGGGTCTCTTTTGTTCGTTAAATTGTTTTGTTTTTTAGATTCCACATATAAATGAAATCATATGATACTTGTCTTTGACTTATTTCACTTAGCACAGTACCCTCTAGGTCCATCCATGTTATCACAAATGGCAAGATTTCATTCTTATGGCTGAGTAATATTCATTGTATGTATATACCACATCTCCTTTATCCATTCATCTGTTGATCAACATTTAGGTTGCTTGCATATCTTGACTATTGTAAATAAGGCTGTGATGAAACATAGGGGTGTGTATGTCTTTTCAAATTAGTGTTTTCATTTTTAAAAAATTTTTTATGAATACCTGCTGGTTGTATGGTAGTTCTATGTTTAATTTTTTTTTAATTAAAAAAACATTTTTTTTAAACATTTATTTATTATTGAGAGACAGAGAGGCACAGAGCATGAGCAGGGGAGGGGCCGAGAGACGGGGAGACACAGAATCCGAAGCAGGCTCCAGGCTCTGAGCTGCCAACACAGAGCCCGACGCGGGGCTCAAACTCACAAACTGTAAGATCATGACCTGAGCCGAAGTCGGACGCTCAACTGATGGAGCCACCCACGTGCCCCTGTTTAATTTTTTGAAGAAACTCCATACTGTTTGCCATAGTGGCTGCATCAGTATATACCGGCAGTGTATAAGGGTTCCTTTTTCTCCACATCCTCATCAAAACTTGATATTTCTGGGGGCACCTGGCTGGCTCAGTTAGTAAAGCATGTGACTCTTGATCTTGGGATTGTGAGTTCAAGCCCTGTATTGGGTGTGGAGCCTACTTTAAAAAACAAAACAAAAACTTGATATTTCTTGTCTTTTTGATAACAGCCATTCCTACAGGTGTGGATGGTTCACATGGTATTACATTATGGTTTTATTTGCATTTTCCTGATGGTTGGTGATCTTGAGCACTTGGCATGTGTCCATTGGCCATCTGGATGTCTTCTTTGGAAAAATGTCTATTTAGGTGACTTGACTTTTAGAACCTCTCTTTTTTGTATCTTGGACTCAAAAGGTTGCCTCATTTGCTTCTAGAAGATCCTCAATAAGGCACTGTTTCAGTTCTGGTCTCTAGAATTCTGCACTATCAAAAATATGAGGGGCGCTTGAGTGGCTCAGTCAGTTAAGTGTCCATCTCTTGATTTCGGCTCAGGTCATGATCTTATGGTTTGTGAGAATGAGCCCCATGTGGGGCTCTGTGCTTACAGCACAGAGCCTGCTTGGGATTCTCGGTCTCCCTCTCTCTCTGTGCCCCTCCCCCGCAGTCTTTCTCTCCATCAGTCTCTCTCTGTCTCTCTGTCACATAAATGTTAAAAAAAAATTTTTTAAAGAAATAAGAGCAGCCCTTGAAAACAACAGATTTCTTTTTTGATAAAGAAATGCTAGCCTAAGCTGAATGTGACTTGTATGGGAAATGTTTATTTTTAGAAAGGACATTTCAAAATGTAAATGAGATCTGAAATCCTTAAATATCTTTATGTTTAAGGTTTATATTAAGTCTATAAGGTGATGTGCTATTTCAGCTTCAGAGAAGGAAGCCTGCTGTTGGTAGTGGTGCCTCACCAGATGGAGTAATTATTTGTGTCTAGGTAGTTCTACATGCGTTGAAGGCAATGTGAAATGGCTGTACTGTTCAGATTAACTTCTAAAATGCACATATGTGGGTCATGAAACTCTATGGAACATAGAAAATCAAGAAATAGGATGAAACAGTAATCAATCCATAAAGGATAGTAAATAAAATATTTGCATGTCCAAGTATGAAGCATCAAATGTAACTACTTTGAAATTCAACTGCGAGTCGTTTTAATATGTGCTGTTATTGCTAACAATTTGCTTCATAATTAGTTTTATTATTTCTCAGTAGGCCTAATATGTATATATAAGGATTTGATAGAAGGGCAAAAATATAATTTGAAAGCAGCATCTTTTTTTCTTATGGTAGGTAAAGCTCTTTTGTTAAAGAAACTTCTCTGACCTGGAATGTCAGTTTCTAAGGATTGTAAATATGGAGATTGACAGTTCCTTAAAAATGTTTTTAACCAGGGGCACCTGGGTGGCTCAGTCAGTTAATCGTACCATTCTTGATTTTGGCTCATGTTGTGTTCTCGCAGTTGAGATCTAGCCCTGCATCAGGCTCCATGCTGACAGCATCAAGCCTGCTTGGGAATCTGTTTCTCCCTCTCTCTGCCCCTCCCCCACTCTCTCTCTCTTTGAGACACACTCTCTCTCTCTCTCTCTCTCTCTCTCTCTCTCTCATGTAAGTAAACATTAAAAAAAATGTTTTTAAGCAAATCTGATTCTTCATTGAAATATTAATATATTTTTTGATAAAAAGAAGTTATAAAGTAACCTTTATATTGATTTAAAATTTTAAAAGATTAAATAGTTAAGCATAATTTGCTTTTAAGAATATGTTTATGTAATCCTTTTTTGTGTGTATGCACTGGTAAGGGCTATAGCTGAGGCTGGAGCTAGTTAAAAAGTATTTCGTTAACTTAGTATATAGCCCTATCATAATAAAACACTTAAAAACTGCGCTTCTCTGATTCTTAGGTGACAGCAGTTTTTATATGATTAAGGGGAGGGGTAGAGTCATTACATTAAATGAACACATTTGATTGTATGATTTTGATTTCAGAAATAATAAAAGTGAGGGAAAAAAAGAACAATGGAGGAGATATAGTACATTTCTCCTTCACAAAAAAAATGTTTACATATATGCTGAAATTGTTTCACATGAGAAATTCTTAAAGTTGTACTAAATTGTTGTGTGATGGAAATTGTTAGTAAGTGCCATTGTGTATACTTCCATCTGAATCAGGCCAGATCATACCTCTTATGAAAGTAAGGAAGCAAGCATAATTGCCTTCCACTCAAATCATGGTGAATACTTAGTTTGTCAGTATGTGCTGTAAACCTGCTGAAAATTGTGTGGTTATTTTTTAACAGAATGATGATTAGTGTCTAAAATGATCAGTGTATTGGTCTCTTAAGCTTTACCTGAGATCTTAGTTTTTCACATGTGGTTTATATTCTTTGTTACTGCTCAGAATGTAGCCATTACTTTATTTTTAGAAACTTCCCATTAGTCTTGTAATTAAAGGTGGAAATCTGTGAGGAGGATGGCTTCTTACTGAAAAGCAAATTGCATTCTGTTCCTGTAATGATGCTTTGACACTGGCCACAAAATACTCGAATGGGTTTTTCCTTGAAATGGCAAAGATATTTATCACTTAGAAATTAGTTCATTCTATAATCTTTATCTTGAAAAAAATACTTTTTTTAAAAGCTCTCTTATTTTTCTTCTTTTATGTTTAAAAAGCTTAGGCTTCCCTTTATTTCCAAAGAGAATGTCAGTATTGGACATTTGGGCTCTAGAAAGGAATGCTGTGTGAGCCTATTAACCTCTGGATTTTGCTTTGTAGTGATCAGTGTCCTTCCACTTCCCTCTTGTTTTCTAAGAGTTTTTGCTTATACTTTGTTTTGAGATCATCTTAAGAGCAATTGAATTCTAGAGTGGGTTAGGCTGTGGTTTAGTAGCCACTTCAAAGTCATTTTTCCATTTTAGTTTTAGTTTCTTTTTTATGTTTAGAAATCAGAAGTGGTTAAGAAAGCACATCCTACTTCTGACCTAAGTCTTATTTGAGGACTTTAAAAAATGTTTAATAATATGTTAGTATAGCCAAAGTTTGATCATTTCAGTACTAGGCTTTAGCCCCATTTCAGGTAATCAGTAGCTACATGTGTTCTCATTGTTCAGCACAACTCTATAAACTCTAATATGTTGTATTTTTCCTTCTTTAAGAAATTATATAGAATTGGTGGTGGTCTTCTTTTAAGGAATTTGCCAGTGAAACCATCTGAGCCTGGAGGATTCTTTTTTGGAAAATTTTGGATTACTAATTCGGTATTTTCATAGGTTATAAATCTGTTCAGGTTATCTATTTCAATGTGACTGGGTAATTTCAAGAAATTGGTCCTTTTTACTAAATTGTGAAATTTTTGTGTGTAGAGTTGTTTGTAGTACCCTTTGTTATTTTTATTAAAAAAAATTTTTTTTTCAACGTTTATTTATTTTTTGGGACAGAGAGAGACAGAGCATGAATGGGGGAGGGGCAGAGAGAGAGGGAGACACAGAATCAGAAACAGGCTCCAGGCTCTGAGCCATCAGCCCAGAGCCTGACGCGGGGCTCGAACTCACGGACCATGAGATCATGACCTGGCTGAAGTTGGACGCTTAACCGACTGCGCCACCCAGGCGCCCCCCCTTTGTTAATTTTAAAAAAAATTTTTTAATGTTTATTTTTGAGAGACACACACAGAGAGAGAGAGAGAGAGAGAGAGAGAGAGCGTGAGTGGGGGAGGGGAGAGAGAGAGGGAGACAGAATCTGAAACAGGCTCCCAGGCTCTAAGCTGTCAGCACAGAGCCCGATGTGGGGCTCAAACTCGTGGACCGTGAGATCATGACCTGAGCCAAAGTCGCCGCTTAACCGACTGAGCCACCCAGGCACCCCTGTAGTACCCGTTGTTATTATAATGCCTCTGGGTCCATAGTGATAATCTCTTCTCTCACTCTTGATGTTTTGTGTTTTCTCTCCTTTTTTCTTGATACATTTCTTAATTTATTGGTCTTTCAGAGAACCAGCTTTTGGTTTCATTGATTTTTCTGTTTTTCTGTTTTCAGTTACATGGATTTCTGCTCTTATTTTTATTTGTTCCTTCTGCTTGATTTGGGTTTATTTTATTGTTTTTCCAGTTTCTTAAGATGGAAGCTAAGGTTGACTTGAGACCTTTCTTTTGTAATGTAGGTGTTTAATGCTATTTTCTTAGCCTGTTCAGGCGGCTGTAACAAACTATTAGAGATTAGGTGCTGGGACACCTGGGTGGTTCAGTCAGTTGAGCATCCAACTCATGATACTGGGTCAGGTTGTGATCTCATGGTCTTGGGATTGAGCCCTGCTCTGAGCATGGAGCCGTGCTCTCTCTCCATCTCTCTCTCCCCTCTCTTGCTTGCGCACCCCCTCTCAAAATAAATGAACATTTAAAAAATTAAAAAAAAAAAAGATTAGGTGGCTTGTAGACAACAGAAATTTGTTTCCCACAGTTCTATAGGGTGAGAAGTCTAAGATCAAAACTCCAGCAGATTGGTATCTGATGAGAGACTGCTTCCTAGTTCATAGTTCTTGTGTGCTCTCAACATAGCAGAAGGGGTAAGGGAGCTCTCTGGGGTGTGTGTGTTTTTTGGGTTTTTTTTTTGTTTTGTTTTTTTTAAGGCAGTAATCACATTCTTGAGACCTCGTGACTTAATCACTTCTCTAAGGCCTCACCTCCAAATACAGTCATATTGGGGATTAGGTTTCAACATAAAAATTTGGGGGCTGGGGCACACTTAGTTTGTAGCAACTATAATTCTCCTCTAAGCACTATTTTTAGCTACAAGCACAAATTTTGAAGTACTGTATTTTTAGTTTCACTCAGTTGGAAATATTTTCTGATTTCCCTTGAGCCTTTGTGTTTGACCCATGGATTATATAGAAGTGTGTTAAATTTCCAAGTGTTTGGTGATTTTTGTTATCTTGTTTTGTTTTTTTTAATGTTTATTTTTGAGAGAGACAGACTGCAAGTGGGGGAGGGACAGAGAGAGAGGGAGACAGAATCCGAAGCAGGCTCCAGGCTCTGAGCTGTCATATCAGCACAGAGCCTGAAGCGGAGCTTGAACCCATGAGCCATAAGATCATGACCTGAGTTGAAGTCGGACGCTTAACCAACTGAGCCACCCAGGTTGCCCCTCTGTTATCTTGTTTAATCATTTCTAGTTTCATTCCATTATGGTCAGAGAACACAGTTTATATGATTTCAGATCTTTTAAATTTGCTAAGATGTTTTTGATCCAGGAGATACTATACTGTCTATTTTGCTGGTGAATATTTCATGTGTGCTTCAAAAGAATGTCTATTTTGCTGTTGTTGGGTGGAGTATTGTATAAATGTCAGATCCAGTTGGTTGGTGATGTTTAATTCCTCTATGTCTTTATTATTTGCTTGTTTCTTTGGTCTACTAGTTCTGTCTGTTACTGAAAAAGAAGTGTTGAAGTCTCCAACTACAGCTTTGGGTTTGTCTGTTTCTTCTTCCGGTTCTGTCAGTGTTTGGTCCATGTATTCTGAAGCTCAGTTGTTAGGTGCGTACATATTTGAGATTATGTCTTCTAGGTGAATCACCCATTTGTTATTGTGTAATGTCCCCCCCTTTTCCTGGTAATTTTCTTTATTCTGAAGTCTACTTTGTCTGATATTAATACAGCCACTCTTCCTTTCTTTGATAACTGTTTGCATGATATATCTTTTTCCAGCCTTTTACTTTCAACCTAACTATGTCTTTGTATTTGGAGTTTCTTGGAGATGGCATATAGTTGGGCCATTTTCCCCCTAACCTGATAATCTCTGTCTTCTAACTGGTATTTAATGTAATTATTTATATATTTGAATTCAAACTATTTTATTTGTTTTCTATTTGTTCTCTTATTTGAGGGACTTGGAAGTCCGTTACAGTGCTAAACTTATTATTTATTTGTGACTAAATTCTTTTAAAAGTGTATTTGTCCTGACAATAAAAGAAATATAAAACATAGAAAATAGAAAAAATATAAAGAACAAAGCAAAACATTTACTGTTCTATATGAACACTGTTAATGTATGTGTCCAAATATTAAAAACAAAAATTTTTATTTTTCAAACTTGACCTTGTGTTACATATAGTTGTGTAATCTACTTTTTTCCTACTCGCTAATATTTTAGGATCTTTTCCCCTGTTATTAAATACTTTCAGAAACTTAGTAGTTGAATACCATTCCATTGGATTACTATAACCAAAATATTATAGATAATTTTTTTATTGGGGTAAACATTTTTTTTAATGTTTATTTATTTTTGAGAGAGACAGAGACAATGCGAGTGGGTTAGGGGCAGAGAGAGAGGGAGACACAGAATCTGAAGCAGGCTCCAGGCTCCAAGCTGTCAGCACAGAGCCCGACAAGGGGCTCGAGCTCACGAGCTGTGTGAGATCATGACCTGAGCTGAAGTCAGATGCTCAACCGACTGAGCCACCCAGGTGCCCCATTATTGGGGTAAAATTTTAAAGTGTACAATTCTGTGGTGTTTAGTACATTCACAGTATTGTGCAATCGTCATCTATTTAATTCCAACACATTTTTATCACCCCAAAAGGAAACCCCATACCCATTACAATTATTCCCTATTGTTGTAGCCTCTGGCAGCCACTAATGTGCTTTCTGTCTCTATGGATTGGTTATTAATTCTTAGAGATCGGGCAAAGTGTATAAATAGTGATCAACTAATAAATGTATTAGACAGCCATCTGAAAAATAGAATCTGGGCTGCTTGCTAAGAATGAACAAATAATAACTTACTTGGCTCACAAATTCATTTTTTTTTTTTTTTAAGTAAAATAGGGCAATAGAGTAGTAGGATGAGCTCTGAAGTCATACCATCTGTAGTTCAATAGTAATTAGCAATGTGACCTTTAGGAAATTATTTAATCTTTTAGTGACTCTAGTTTTTTAATCTACAAGGAAAACATTACCCTACATCACGGTGTTTTGAGGGGATTAGAAGAGTTAATGCACATAAAAACTTGTAGAATAGCATGTCATGATAAGCTCTGATTAAATGTTAGATGCTATTATTTTAGCATTTTTATTATTATTAAAAGATGCGACTATATTGTGAAACCTTGTGTACTAATCATTCCTCAGCTGTTAACCTGTTGTGTATTAACTTCTTAGTAAAGTTTCCGTAAAGCTTTTGTCACCTCATGTATCCCAATGATCTGGGTTTTTTTTAGAGTCCTATTGGGATCTTGAGGGTAGAGTCAAATATTCTAAGTCCTAAAACCAGAAAGGTGTTGAACATTTGTGTGGAGTACTCAAGGCAAAAGAATATTCAGCTTAATGTGAAGAAAGTCCTAAAATCTATAATCTAAGCTTCCACCTTACAAAACTAGAAAATGAAAAGGAAATTAAATCCAAAGTAAGCAGAAGAAGAGAAATAATAAAAATTAGAGCAAGAATCAATGAAATTGCAAACAAAATCAATAGAGAAAATCAGCAAAACCAAAAGCTGGTTCTAAGAAAAGATCAATTAAATCAGTAAGCCTCTAGACAGGCTAACTAAGAACAAAAGGGAGAAGACCCAATTTACTAAAATAAGAAATGAAAGAAGGGACATTGCTACAGATCCCATGGACACTAAAAGAATAGTAAAGGCATATTATGAGCAACTCTGTGCCTAGATATAAATGGACCAGTTCCTTGAAAGATACAGTCTGCCAAAGCTTACACAGGAGGAAATAGGAAACGTGAATAGGCCTTTAACTATTAAAGAAATTAAATCAGTAACCTTACAAAACAGAAAACACCAGGCTCAGGTGAGTTTACTGATTAATTCTACTAAACACTTATGAAAGAAATTATACTACTTCTCTGGAATCTCTTCCAGAAGATAGAAGCAGTCTCATTCTATGAGACTAACATTATTCTAATACCAAAACCAAAGCTATTACAAGAAGAGAAAACCATAGACCATTAATTATCTCTCATAAACATAGATGCTAATATTCTTAACAAAATAATAGCAAACTCAATCCAAATGTATAAGAATAATTATACATACCATCGCCAAGAGGACTTTATACCAGATATACAAGACTGGTTCACCATTTAAAAATCATTTGGGGCACCTGGGTAGCTCAGTCGGTTGAGCATCTGACTTCCGCTCAGGTCATGATCACACAGTTCATGTGTTCGAGCCCTACATTGGGCTCTGTGCTGACAGCTCGAAGCCTGGAGCCTGTTTCGGATTCTGTGTCTCCCTCTCTCTCTGCCCCTCCCCTGCTCGCACTCTGTCTCCCTTTCAAAAATAAATATTAAAAAAATTTTTTTAAATTTTTTTTCAATATATGAAGTCTGTTGTCAAATTGGTTTCCATACAGCACCCAGCGCTCATCCCAAAAGGTGCCCTCCTCAATACCCATCACCCATGCTCCCCTCCCTCCCACCCCCCATCAACCCTCAGTTTGTTCTCAGTTTTTAAGAGTCTCTTATGCTTTGGCTCTCTTCCACTCTAACCTCTTTTTTTTTTTTCTTCCCCTCCCCCATAGGTTTCTGTTAAGTTTCTCAGGATCCACATAAGAGTGAAACCATATGGTATCTGTCTTTCTCTGTATGGCTTATTTCACTTAGCATAACACTCTCCAGTTCCATCCATGTTGCTACAAAGGGCCATATTTCATTCTTTCTCATTGCCACATAGTACTCCATTGTGTATACAAACCACAATTTAAAAAAAAAATTTTTTTTTTTAAATCAGTAAATGGAATCCATTACCTCAGTAGGCTAAGATGAAAAATCACACGTTCTTATCAATAGATGCAGGAAAACCATTTGTCAAAATTCATGATTGAGGAAAACTAGGAATAGAGGGGGATTTACTTGATAAAGAGCATGTACAAAAATCCTTCAGCTAACATTATATTATAATGGTGAGAAATTAGAAACGTCTCCCCTAAGATCAGAAATAAGGCAAGAAAAAGACCACTGCTTTTCAGCATCATACTGGAAGTTCTAGGTAACACAGTAAGACAATTAAAGGAAATAAGGTATATAGATTGGGAAGAAAGAGATGAAACTGTACTTTTTTGCAGATGACATGATGTAGATAATCTGAAAAAAAAAAGTGACAAAAACTCCTGGAACTAATAAGCATTGATAACAAGGTTGTAAGATACAAAGTTAATATGTAAAAGTCAATGACTATCCTATATACTAGCAGTGAATAGCTTGATTGTGAAATTAAAGGAGCACCTAGATGCTCACTTGGTTGAGCGTCTTGACTTCAACTCAGGTCATGATCTGTCTCACAGTTTGGTTTGTGAGTTCTGCCCCTGCTTTGGAGCCCACTTTGGATCCTCTGCCTCCCTCTCTTTCTGCCCCTCCCCTGCTCGCTTGCTCTCTCTCTCTCTCTCTCTCTCTCAAAAATAAAAACATTAAAAAACAATTGAAAACACATTACTGTTTATGTTAGCATCCTCCCAAAATGAAATACCTAAGTATAAATCTATCACAGTATGAACAAGATTAATATGAGGAAAACAACACAGCCTTGATGAAATAAATTGAAGAACTAAGTAAGTAGAGAGGTTTTCTATGTTCACGGATAGGAAGACAATATCGTCAAAATGTAATTTCTTCCCAGCTGATCTGTAGATTCAACACATTCCAGATTAGAGTTCCAGCAAGTTTTTGTGTGGATATCAACCAATTAATTCTAAATTTTATACGAAGATGCAAAAGACCCAGAATAGCCACTTCATATGGGAGAAAGACAAAGCTGGACAAATGACACTCCCTGACTTTAAGACTTACTATATAAAGCCACAGTAATTAAGACCATGTGGTATTGGTGAAAGAAAAAACAAATAGATCAATAGAACAGAATAGAGAGTCCAGAAAAGGACACAAATACAGTCGGCTGATCTTTGACAAAGAAGCGAAGACAATACACTGGAGAAAAGATAGTCTTTCCAACAGATGGTACTGGATCAGCTAGATACCTAAATGCAAAGAAATGAATCCAGACACAGACCTTACATTCTTTGAAAAAGTTAACTCACAATGAATCATAAACCTAAATGTAAAATAGACATAGCACCAAAGAAGATATACAGATAGATGAAAAGATGTTCATTATCATGTCATTAGAGAATTGCAAGTTAAATTAGAACAGGTTACCACTATCCACCTATTAGAATGCCCCAAATCCACAACATTGACACCACCAAGTGCTGGGGAGGATGTGGGGCCACAGGAACTCTCATTTATTGTGGGTGGGAATGCAAAATGGTACAGTCACTTCAGACAGTTTGGCAGTATCTCACAAAACTAAATACTTTTGCTGTGTTTATAATTGTTTTATTCGTAATTGCAAAAACAGGGAAGCAACCAAGATGTCTGTCGTAAATGGGCACATAAACTATGATACATCAAGATAATGGAATAATTCCCAGCACTAAAAAGAAATGAGCATTCAATCCATGAAAAGGCATGGAAGAACCTTAAGTGCATGTATCTAAGTGAAAGAAACCGATCTGAGAAAGCTACATTCTGTATGATTCTTATGTGACATTCTGGAGAAGGCAAAACTGGAGACAGTAAAAAGATCAGTGATTGTCAGGGGTTGGGGCAGGAGGAATGAATAAGGCAGAACACAGAGGATTTTTAGGGCAGTGAAATTATTTTGTATGATACCAGAGTGGTGGATACACATCATTCATTTATCAGAACCCATAGAAGGGTGCCTGGGTGGCTCAGTCAGTTAAGCATCCGACTTCGGCTCAGATCATGATCTCACAGTTGAGTTCCAGCCCTGAGTCAGGCTCTGCTGACAGCTTCGAGCCTGGAGCCTGCTTCATATTGTGTCTCCCCCTCTCTCTGCCCCTTACCCACTCGCACTCTGTCTCTCTCTCAAAAATAAACAAACATTAAAAAACAAACAAACATAGAATGTACAACACCAAGAGTGAACCCAATATAAACTATGGATTTTGGTCATAATGATGTGTCTGTGTGGGTTCATTTATTATAACAAATATATCACTTTGGTGTGGGATGTTGATAGTGGAGGAGGTTGTACATGTGTGGAGGCAGAATATACATGTATCTTCTCAGTTTTGCTGGGAACCTAAAAACTCTAGAAATAAAGTCTTAAAAGATAACAAAGTCTATTAAAAATGCTTCTCTTCAATTATAAACATTAGAAAATAACTTTCTAGGGCCGTACGGGTGGCTCAGTCAGTTGAGCATCTGACTTCAGCTTGGGTCATTATCTCATGGTTCATGGGTTCGAGCCCCACATCAGCTCTGTGCTGACAGCTCAGAGCCTGGATCCTGCGTCAGATTCTGTCTCTCCCTCCCTCTGCCCCTCCCCCACTCACACTCTGTCTCTCTTTCTCTCTCTCTCAAAAATAAACATTATTTTAAAAACAGAAGTAAAGAAAATAACTTTTTAGGTCAAGTGGTCTAGAAGGGCTTTCCCCAATCTGCAATATTTTAACTAAATAGATTCAGATTGGTAACAAGGGAGAAGGTACTGCATTTTCAGACTGCAATAAATAACAAACTCTGGTGGAGTGTGACTTGTGCAAGTGACATGAGTGAGGGTGCTGTGTGGGAAGAACTGGGAGATGGAGGTCATAGTGCTCTGAAGAATGTTTACACCACTAGTCATCGGGAAGAGAGATGGGTAGCAGACTCTCATAGTCCAGACTAAGAGGCCTGTGAGGGGCATCTGTGTATTCCGCGCACCTCAGGTATGAGTGGTGAGATTGACTTTCTCTGGTAGGATTGAGAAGTTGAGATGGCCATGAGTGAGCCCTGTGATCCTGTGTGTGTGGATGTTGCTAGACCCACTTCAGTTTAGGATGAATACTCATTCATTTCTCCAAAGCTCTGTGCCCAGATTCGAGCCAGGCAGATAATTTGGTCTAGTAAGAGCCTGCAGTGGAAATGGAGAGGAAAGGGTACTTGTGCAAGTTGTGTAAGACCAAAGAAATGAAGAATAGGAAAAACGGGTTAGGGGGAGAATGAAGAAACATTTAGGAGGTTCTGCTTTGTCACTGCCTTTGACTCTGACTTCTCAGTGAATGTGATGTCTGTAATGTAATTCTTTTTGGAGAGAATGTTGAGGGGGAGGGTGTTGTTTTGCTAGTTCTTGCATTGGTCTGGCTTGGATGGTGATGTTGACTTGCAGCAGTTTCTCTGAAGCCAGAAAACAAAGCCTGTCCTCTTTTAGGAGGAGGGGGAAGGGACAGCAGAGTTAATGTAGTGCATTACCAGATCTCTAGGACAGAAAAGCTTTCACCAGGAGTAACTAATTACCATCCGAAATGCTCTTTTATACTTTCTGGCCATAATTATGTTGAACACAAGGCTTAAATTTCTAAAAAAGGCAAATGGGACCCCTGTCTTGTTGATATGCTTTTAAGTATTCAAAACATACATAGTAGTTTTGTAGAAAGGTAGCACAGTCCTAAGTTAAACTTCACCTTAGAAGTATGTGTACCAAGAGGAGCAGTCTTTTTTATTTTTAATTTTAAGGTGTGTAAGTTTGAATTCGGTAAATCAGTTGATAGTCTAAAATTTTTCTTTCTGGTTGTTGAACTAAATACTTGGAGGTACTTCTGCTCAAATATTCTATTTTAACTTCTCCTTTGATGAAAATACTATTGATACCAGCAAATACCAAGTGTGTCCCAGTCAAACAAACTGGTTGAGAAATTCAGCAGTAGTAGTGGGGGAAAAAAAAAAAAACAACAGCCATCTTTCTACCTGTTTGCATATAGAATGGGTAATATTTAAATATTAAGTCCTTCTATCCAAGTTTTTCTTTATGTAGGCTCTACGCCCAGCATGAGCCCATTGCAGGGCTTGAACTTAAAGACCCTGAGATCAAGACCTGAGCTGGGATCAAGAGTCAGATGCTTAACCGATTGAGCCACCCAGTCACCCCTCCAATGTTTTATTTAAGTGCTTTTCGACATAACTGCCAAAATGATTGTGAAGATGTCAGTTTAATCTGTATATTATGCCATTTGCAAAAGTTTGGCTATTAATGTGCTCATAGCTATAGTTTGAATTCTCTGCAGTATTTTTAAACATAATTGTACTTTAAAATTTACTATTTATTTATTTATTTATTAATCTCTACATCCAATGTGGGGCTTGAACTCACAACCGCAGGATCAAGAGTCGCATGCTCTACTGACTGGGCCAGCCAGGCACCCCTACTTTAAGGGGTACCTGGGTGGCTCAGTCAGTTAAGTGCCCAACTTTTAATTTCAGCTTGGGTCAATGATCTCATGGTTTGTGAGATCGAACCCCACATCGGGCTCTGTGCTGGCAGCTCGGAGACTGCCTGGGATTTTCTCTGCCCCTCCCCTGGGCTTTTGCAGGCTCTCAAGATAAATAAGAATTTTAAAAATAATAATAAAATTTAAATATTTTAAGTTGCTTCAATGTACTTGCAATCTACATTAATTTTCTGTAGTTGTGCTGTTACCCACTCAGATTATGCTTTATAAGTAGGCTATAGAAATGTAAATAGTGAGGATGTTAATATTTACATATTTTCTGTCAGGAATAGTTGTCTCCATAAGTAGTATCTGTTTCCTGATTGGTGGAACACTCAAAACTGACTAGCGGTGGGAGTGCTGCATGGTGTTATAGATAAGCACTAGATTAGGATTAAAAAGAGCTGACTTCTGTTTCTGTTTTTGATTCTGCCACATACTATATTCATGATTGACCTTGAGCAACTAACTTAAAGTTACTGGGCCTCAGGGTATTTTTTGTTGGTTGGTTTGTTTTAATTGTGGTGAGATACACATAACAAAATTTACCACCTTAACCATGTTTAAGTATTCAGTTCAGCGACATTAAGTACTTATTACACAACCATCGTTACCACTTATCTGCAGAATTCTTTTTATCTTGCAAAACTGAAACTCTGTACCCACTAAATAATAACTTCTCATTTCTCTCTCTCTCCAGCCCTTGACGTCACCACTGTTCTGTCTGTCTCTACGAGTTTGACTCTTCTGGTACCTCATATAAGTGGTATCATACAGTATTACAATATTTGTCTTTTGTGATTGGCTTATTTCACTTAGCATAATGTCCTGATGGTTCATCCAAGTTGTAGCATGTATCAGAATTTCTTTCCTTTTTAAGGTTGAGTAATAATCAGTTGTATGTATATACCACACTTTTAGGTCTATTCATGCATCACTGGACACTTGGATTGCTTCCACCTTTTGATATTATGAATAATGCTGCTATGAACGTGGATATAGAAATATTTCTTTGAGAGCCTCCTTTTAGTTCTTTTGGGTATACACTTACAAGTGGAATTGCTGGACCATATGGCAGTTGTATTTTTAATTTTTTGAAGAACCTCCATGCTGTTTTCCATAGTGGCTGCACCATTTTACACTCCCACCAACAGTGCACCAGGGTTTCAGTTTCTCCACGTCCTTGCCAACACTTGTTATTTTATTTTCTGGTTTTTGATAGTAGCCATCCTAATGTGTGTAAGGTATTACGAGTTTTGATATGCATTTCCCTAATGATAAGTGTTGTTGAGCATCTTTTCATGTGCTTGTTGGCTATTCAGTTTATCTGTTAAAGTTATTTTTTAAATCAGGTTTTGGGTTTTTTTTAGGTAGGAGTTCTTTACATATTCTGGGTATTAACCCTTATCAGATACATGATTTGCAGATTCTTTGTTCTGTGGGTTATCTTTTCACTCTGTTAATTTTGTCTTCTGATGCACAGAAGTTTTTTTTTTTTTTTTTTTTTTTTTTGAGAGAGAGAGAGCGAGCGAGCAAGCATGAGTGGGGGAGGGGCCGAGAGAGAGGGAGACACAGAATCCAAAGCTGGCTCCAGGCTCTGAGCTGCCCGCACAGAGCCCAACGAGATGAGATTGTGACCTAAGCGGAGGTCGGATGCTTAACCAACTGAACCACCCAGGCACCCCTGATGCATGAAAGTTTTAATTTTGATGTAGTCCAGTTTATTTTTTCTTTGGTTGCCTATGCTTTTTGTGTCATATCCAAGAAATCATTTCCAAATCCAGTGTCATGAAGCTTTCCCTCTATATTTTCCTCTTTTTTTTTTTTTTACCCCTCTATATTTTCTTCTAAGAGTTTTATACTTTAAGCTGTTATGTTTAGGTCTTTGATCCATTTTTTAATTTTTTTTTTTAATGTTGATTTATTTTTGAGAGAGAGAGAGACAGACAGAGTGCGAGTGGGGAAGGGGCAGAGAGACAGGAAGACAGGAAGACAGGGCTGTCAGCCCAAACCCTGACGCGGGGCTCAAACCCATGAACTGTGAGATCATGACCTGAGCCAAAGTCGGACCCTTAACTGACTGAGCCACCCAGGCACCCCAGATCCATTTTTTGTAAGTTGTATTAAGTAATCTCTGTGTCCATGGGGCTCAAATTCACAACCCCAAGATCAAGAGTCACATCCTCCTCTGACTGAGCCAGCCGGGCACTCCAGTCTTTGATCTGTTGTGAGGTAATTCTTGTACCTATGTAGTGTGAAAGTAAGGTTCCATCTTTATTCTTTTGTATATGATATTCAGTTTGAATATGATATGATGTTTAACAGCGCTTGTTGAAAAGACTGTCCCTTCCCTTTAAAAAATTTTTTTTAACATTTTTATTTTATTTTTGAGAGTGAGAGAGACAGAGTATGAGCTGGGGAGAGGCAGCGAGAGAGGCAGACACAGAATTCGAAGCAGGCTCCAGGCTCTGAGCTGTCAGCACAGAGCCTGATGCAGGCCTCAAGCCAATGAACTGTGATACCATGACCTGAGCCGAATTCGGACGCCCAACTGACTGAGCCACCCAGGCGCCCTGTCCTTTCCCTTTTGAATGGCCATGCCAGCCTTGTCAGAAATCATTTGGCCATATATGGGAGGGTTTGCTTCTGAACTGTCTCTCTTTTCTTCTGTTGATCTGTACATCTTTTTACCAGTGCCACACTATTTTGATTACTGTAGTATTTTAGTAAGTTTTAAAATCAGGAAGTGTGAGACTTCCAATGTCATTCTTTTTTCAAAATTGTTTTGGCTTTTGAAAATTGTTATGGTTTTAGTGATGCCGAGAGCGATCAAAGGGTTCAAGTAGTGACTGCCTGATCCCTCCATTGCGGAGGTCCTCCTTCTCAAGCAACCTTTAGCCTAATGGCTTTTATTCATTGATGATTATTGCCTAAGTCATTTCATCAGGGGTTACAAAGTGATTATTTCTTCCACCCACATTATTAGCTGGAGTAGTTCTGGGATAAAAAGAAAAGTTTTCTTCATCAACAGTGATATCTTGCAATTCAGTTTTACAGTCAGGCTAGACTCAGTGCTTGATTCTTTACCTTTACTTGCCAATTTTTAGAGGAAGGAGTTGGTGCTCTAGTTGCTTTCAGTGAAACTAATGAATGAGGAGGAAAAGTTAAAGGTGAAATACCCTTTTTATAGGTATCATAAACTCTTAGATTTTATATATGAAACCTATTTTAGTTCATTGCAGTTAGGGATCCAGGAATCTGTTTTTTTCACACATAGCCCTCATGTTCTTGATGTAGGTGGTCTGCAGAGCAGTCTGCTGTAAAGTAATATGCTTGATTGAAAACTGGCTACTATTTTGTGGTGTTGTCTTCCATACCACAGGTGGTGTTCACTGACAAGTTAATGCCCAGTCTTATCAAAGTAGTTGATTTTTAAGTTACAACATTAAATGTTAACTTGCCCAAGTAAGGAGGCCTTATCTGCTTTTTGTTTACTGTCATTGTCATAGTCCTCTAACTAGACATAGCCAGTCATCAGACATTACTCTTAACATTGACTAACTTCCAACATGGCAACACCGTAAACATATTTTGTTTGTTTTTTTAATGCTACTTAAATGGTGCTGCTTAAATTGTGCATAGATAATTTGCTATTTATTGTGCACCTATCCTATGCCAATCACCATCCTACAGAATTGATCTCCAGTCCTTACTGTGTTTCCCTTTGACCTAGGTTGTTTGTTTTTGTTTTCTTTTTGTTGTTGTTGTTTGGCTGGGTTTTTTTTCTTCATTATCTAAGACATTTCTACTATTTCTAAGTCACAATTTAGGAATATTTAGAGAAGTTTCCCATTACTTCCTCCTTCAGCCAGTCCCTTCCTCCCCCTAAGATACTCATTTTTATTTATTTATGGTTTATCTGTTCAATGTTGTTTTGCAAATACTAGCCAACACATAGAAATTTGACCCTTTTCTTACACAAAAGTATCATAACTAAAGATACTGATCTGCATCTTACTTTTTTCCCCCCCACTTAATAATATATTCCAGAGATCACTCTAGAAATCCTCATTTCTTTTTATGACTGTGGAGTATCCCCTCTGGTAGAATGTCATCATTTTTACAGCCAGTCACTATTGATGGACATTCAAGTTTTTAAAAAATTCTTGCTGTTACATATAATGCTATTATTTTCCTCCTCCAGTTTCTTCCCCATTTCACTGCTCTCCTTCATAGAAAAATTCCTTGGAAAATTTTGTATCAGTAATGGCTGTCTCCACCTCCTGATTTCTAGACTCTTGAATTCTTTCCATCAGGCTTCTGTCCGCACCACTGAAACTCCTCTTTCCAAAACACCAGTGACCTGCATGATACTATATTCCATGCTTTGTTCTCACTTCGCAACTTACTTGAATTATTAGTTGCACTGGACCCAGTTGATGACTGTCCTCCTTGAAACATTTGTGACTAGGCTTCTACTTCTGTGTTTTCTTTGTTCTTTTTTTATTTTTTGTTTTGTTAATAAGATAAGAAAGTAAGAATAATAGGAAAGCTCTCTTTACAGAGAGGGGACGTTTGAAAGCGAACGCCCCTATTCTTTTTTTTTAATGTTTATTTATGTTTGAGAGAGCACAAGTGGTGGGGGGGGCAGAGTGAGAGGCAGACAGAGGATCCGAAGTGGGCTCCAAAGTGGGCTCCGTGCTGACAGCAGCAAGCCCGATGTGGGACTTGAACTCACGAACCGACCACGAGATCATGACCTGATGGATGCTCAGCTGACTGAGCCACCCAGGTGTCCCTGTGTTTTCTTCATTCTTGAGGCTGTTCCTTCTGTCTTTTTTCTCACCGTCTTACCATTGAATGAATGCATTCCTCTTGCCTATAATGTCAGCTGGTGGCTGGGCCAGCTGGGCCCACTTCAGGGGAGGGCTGTCTGTACCAGAAGGGAAATAGGAAGGGCTGGAGTCTCTGCGTCTATAAGTTGAAGCCAAGAGGGGGAAGAGATGAAGGCTTCTGGTTTCAAAGGTCACCTGAAACAAGCCTGCATCTGACACAACCAGATTTATTGATGCTAATATGGTGAGGGCAGGCATTTCAGGGGAACTCTGGAATGCCATACAACAAGAGGGAGGAGGGAAGCAGCCTTTGTAAGGTTTGGGTTCTTGCTGAAGGATTCTGAGAAAGCTCTAAGGAAAATGGGGATCAATTTGGGATTGGCAGCTATTTCTGAGGCAGGATTAGAAGGGGGGGTTAATTAGGGTTTGAATGCTATCTTGAGGCAGGGGCAGTTTAACATTTGGGTATCCTCAGTAATAGATGCTATAACAGAATGGGTCTGGGGGCATCATTGGTAAGAAAGCAATAGTCACTCGGAGGGTTGTTAACAGCATTTTATAGGGGCTGCCTGACCTTGGGAGAAATAATGTGTCCTGTTAACTTTGCACCTGCCTCTATCTATAAGTAAGTGTCTGTACTTCAAGCCCAGTTCATGGTAGGGTTATTTTTTTTCATTTTTCATTCTGAGCTGATTTCCATCTTTTATCTCAGATACATTTTTACTCTTTCAGTTCCATGGCACTGATTTACTGGATTTGGGAAGTATAGATTTTTGTTTCCTATGACTGAAGCAAGCAGTTAAGTAATTAAATCATCACTGTAGTCTCCCACCCCACCCCTAAATTAAGGTGAGAGCTCATAATTGGTAAATAGGGCATGATTTGGGAAAATTGTGAAGTAGGAATAGTTTCTTTGTTGCCGTTTCAGCTTTTCTTTCCAAGCCCCTCTCCCTGTTACACAGGGCCCCAGGAACCCTTCTCTTCTCCTCTCCTCTCCTCTCCTCTCCTCTCTCCTCTCCTCTCCTCTCCCCTCTCCTCTCCTCTCCTCTCCTCCCCTCCCCTCCCCTCCCCTCCCCTCTCATCCAGGCTTTCGCTGCTCTTTCTTAGGCCCTTTCCTCTCCCCTTTTTGAACTTGTGCCTATTGGTTGATTTGATAATGTTGTTGATTTGATAATGGCCTTAATATATTAAGGTAGTTTAATATATTCCTTGGAGGGGCATTTGCATTTTAAAAGGAAATTCCGAAGAATAATACTGAAACCAAGGTACAAGGTTCTAATGCTTTTGTGGCAAGATGGGGTGGGGAATGAGGATGGGTAGGGAACAGGGTTTGAGTAGAGGCTATCCTTCAGCAGTCACTCTGAGCAGCTGATGAACTGGAGCCTGCTCAGCCTTCTTCCCCCTTAGATGCTGCGATAGGTGGTGTGTTGGTAAACATAGCAAAAGTATATGGGCACGTGTCATGGGAGCAAGGCTCTGTGTGGAGTAAATAAGGTGGAAATGTAGATCGGAAGTTGAGACTGGGAAGTTGAGACAAGGACAACTGGTGGAAGTGCCTTTTTTCACAGTGGTACACAAACACTGCTGCCTTGGTAGTTCCTAGAGACAGACACAAGTATGTTGAGACTTGCTCATAACACTGACCTTTGAATTGCTTACTGTCTAGCAAGTTTCGGTCCATAGACTACTAGTGCTCAAACTCTCACCTTTCAAGCCACTGTCATGGAAGCTGGGCAGTACATATCCAGCCCTCCTACAGAGATGAAATGTGAACCCATAGCTTTAGCCCAGCAGTTCGATTAGAGCCTCTTTACTTCTCCAGATCCAAGTTGTTTCTTAATCCTCAGGGGAAATGTGATGTTCCTCTTGCACTTTAAGGTGCATTGAGCTTTAGGATTTGAATTCACGACGTCCAAACCTAGATATGACCTCCATGGTAGTCTTCGATGTACACACTGACTAAAGCCAGGCTGTGTCTCCTGGTGTTGTGGCATTGTTTCACGACTCCTGGGGACAAGTCTAAGGCATTTGCTCTAGGCGTCAGAAACCTACAAGATTTCAGTCCTAGACACAGTTTGAACCATTTTGAGGTGTCTTTGTAAACTTAATATGTAAAAGTTGTGCTTTCTCAAGTCTCCTGGCCTTTTCCCTGGGGATGTCCAGACCAAGTGGGACATATTGATGTGGCAGATTATTGCTTTCTGTAAGTGACTTCTGTCACAGAAGCAAGCTCTGGATGTCGTTGGGCAGCTTCAGCCCAACATGCACATCCAGATGATGGCTTATTTGTATAGTTGTTGCTGTTCGTTCGAAGACTGTTAACTGGCCCTTACTGGTGTACTGAGAAGGGGTTGCACAGAAGAAGAGAGACATCACACTGCATGGAAGAGTGAACTCGTGTGTCTAGTTGAATGGACGACTCTTTAGAAGGAAGACCTCAACATTGGCACATTACTATTAACTAAATTCCAGACTTTATTTAGATTTTTGAAAAACAATGTGGAACACTTCACGAATTCTCATGTCATCTTGCACAGCGGCCACACTAATCTTCTCTGTATCGTTCCAGTTTTAATATATGCACTGCCAAAGTGAGCACAGACTTTAGTTTTTACCAGTTTTTCCACTCATGACCTCCAGAATCCGTCCTAGGATACCACATTACATGTAGTTGTCTTTCAGTCTCCTCTGATCCCTGACAGTTTGTCAGTCTTTTCCATATTTTTCATGACCCATGATAGTTTAGAGGAATACTGGCAATTACTTTTTATAATGTCCCCCAGTTGAGCCTTTATGATGTTTTCCTCAATTTAGACTGATGTTACAGGTTTGGGGAACAATGCTGCAGAGGTGAAGTGCCCTCCCAGGGGGGCACCTGATGTTTCCATAACATCACTAGTGATTAAAATTGGTCACTTGATTAAATTGTTTGGTTGCCAGTTTATCTGTTGTAAAAGTTATTGTTTTTTTCATTCCCTACTCTGTTCTTTGGAAGCAAATCACTGAGTCTAGTCCATACTCAAAATGGGTTGGGAGATATATGGAATTAAACTCCATCTCTTCGAAGGAGGAGTATCTGCGTGTATTATTTGGAGTTCTTTAAGAAGGCTTCTCACCTAGCACAGAGCTCAACGCAGAGCTTGAACTCACGATCCTCAGATCAAGACCTGAACTGAGATCAAGAGTTGGAGCTGAGATCAAGAGTTGTAAGTGAGCCAAGGACCCCTTATTTAGAGTTCTTATGTAAAGAAATTTGACTCTTCTCATCAATTTATTTAATCATTTGTTTATATCACTAAGGGCTCATGTGTATTTTTTTTATACTTTGAGTTATAATCCAGTACTATGTTATTTATCTTGTTGCCCGAATTATTCCAGCTTTGGCCGGAGGGAGGTCTTTTAGGTGACTCATGCATCCCTTTGACATACTCTTATCCTTTTGGGGTTTTTTTGAACACTTCCTTACTTTCTGATACTACAAATATAGTCCAGGCTCATTTTATATTTTCCATGACTTAGCCCTAGAATCAGCCATTTTTCTGAGAACCCTTGTTCTTTTTATTGGAGAATGGAGTTCAGAAACCACTGGCCACTGGGTATGTTTAATGCTGCTGGGCTGTCATTACTTCTAGGCCTTCTCAGCAGGCAGAGCTGGGTAGCATGTGTATACATACTAATCTCTGAATATCGACATATCTATCATTGTTTCTGTGTTTCTTCATCTGCATATATATCAAGATAAACATGAGTTTATATTGATGTCTTAGACTTTAATTTAGTACCACAGAGTTCATTTTAGAATGTTTTCTTTTCTTGCTCATCTATAATATCCTTCTTCAACAATGAGGAACCTTGCTCCCACCATTTCACTGTTCATCCCCAGTACACATGTACCCATGGTGTGCCTGTCTTATAACCCATATCCCCACAAGAAACAAATTTACCAGTTTAAATATTGTACTGATTTGTAGCAATTCTATTTTGGTGGACAAATTGTAAATGTTTATTTATGTTTATTATAATGTGATTTGATCTGTGATGCTAGCTTTTAGATACGTTTTTAACATATCCACCATAATCTGAGATGTCTTTGTATATCACCATGGTTCATTAAGATTATGGAGTTGGGCTTCAAGTAAAATATTTCCCTTTTATTCTGCATTTCTAATCTAAACTTAAGAAATAAAAAGTTCATGTTCTCTCTTCAGTAATTTATCATACATTTCTACAAAAGGAAGTTTATACTTATTAAAGTTATATACTTGCTGAAGGTTTTATATGTAAAAGGGACGAATTGAATGAAACAATATTTACAGTACCATCTAGTTCCAAAGTCCTGGTCCAGGTGCTTTTTGAAAACCACCTTAAGGCAACACGTTCTAAAATCAGTTTCTCCATTTGCTCTTAAGCCCTGAATGTGTAGGCTTGGCACTTGGTTCTATTTTATTGGCTACTTTTCTAGGACATCCTAGAATGTTGGCCCGTTCTTATTATCGGTGCCAAAGATCATATATGTTTGTGGGTAAAGATACTTTGGCCTGGGAAATAAGACTGACTTAACTATAGCTTTAGTTCCCTGGATTCTTGGGTTCTCAAGTTCCTGTTGAGGAAAAATAAATATGAGCTATACCAGTTACTCTGAGTTGAGCGTTCTCAGTCACCATGTAAGTTGGCTTTTAACTTGAAATCTGATCTTGGGCCCATCACTTCTACCTCCAGACCTCAGATCCTTTATCAAGAAAGTGCAGCTGTTCCATTAGATGACCCCTAAGATTTCTTACAGCTATGATTTTATCATCACAAGTAATAAAATAACGTGGCTGGCAGTTCTTATCTCAGTAATTAAGGCATCTGGCAAGAACTGGAAATGGTCAGCCTCTCTGAAACAAGCTTATTGGGTCCATTTCTGTCACTGTTTTTATTTGTTTAACACACACTCACACACACACACACCATGATTGGAATGGACACATTCTGAAATGCGAAGGCTAGTGGTAGTACCTACATGGCTGAGATTGAACCATGTAGAAGACATATATTTAGAAGATCAGAACTGGAGTGTTCATTGTTTGCGTTTATAAACCAATGGTTTCTTAAATGACCTTCTCTTTACAGCTACTGTATTTAGCCTGTGAACAGTACAGGAGAATAGCCAAGGTGAAGAGAGTGCAGTGGCTTACATGTGACATGGCTCTATGAGTTATATGAAAGAAGCTTTAGCTCTTAAAGCCAGGGAGGAAAATGTCATTAGCCTCATATACTGATAACAGTCTTCAGAAGACTATCCTTTCCCATAAGTAAAGTGAAGGAAGCACATGACCTGTAGCTGAGTATGTAAAACATTATGTACTTACAAAAGGATTTTGGAAAACAGAGGGGTGAAAGAGAAGAAGTAAGAATTAATATGCTGTAAGACAGGGCATATCTGTTTAGGGAAAACAAACAGTAGAGTGAAGAAATGTTGCCTTTGGTTAGAAAGCTAGGAGAGGAAAGCATGGAATGAATCTCCCTCAGGTGCCTGCCATTGAATTGTTCTTTAAGGCCATACATCATGTTCGTTTATGAGATTGACTTCAAGCTTTGAATGAAAGTTCTCTGACCCACTATTCCTGGCACTGCCCCAGATTTCTGAGTGAAGTGGCATGCTGAATATCCTGGCTTACAATGTTAATTAACAGGTTGAACTTTTATGCTACTAGTTTACATGAGGATTCACCTTTGCCTTAATGAAAAGTGTTTGGAATGGATCCCCATTCCTAACATGCTAGCACAGCTAGTGGCTGCAAAGAATTGCTAGTTCCAGAAGTGAACAGCAGGTGGCACTGCATCTCCACTTACTAGGGTTCTAGCTCCTAGCTGTTCGCTTGCAACCAAGTTTTTAATAGAGCTCCCAAACCACTGAACACAAATTGAGTATTTATGGCCGTCCTCAGATACAGAACCCAAATTGAAAATTGAGAATAAGCACAGCCCAAGAGGGTTTTCCTCAGTCTCCTCACTATACTTTTTAGTGTTTTTTTCCCCCCTAGGCTTAATATTACCTGTATTTCTGTTTAGGTAACCGATGAATTTTATTAGCCTTTTCTTATCAATCATTCAGCAGTTATTTAAGAGCCTTGGACAGATTTTCATATTTTTTTCAGCTGGGTTCCCACTTCTTGGCCTTCCTGCAGCTTGCTTGCTTTTTTTTTTTTTTTTTAATTTTTTTTTCAATGTTTATTTATTTTTGGGACAGAGAGAGACAGAGCATGAACGGGGGAGGGGCAGAGAGAGAGGGAGACACAGAATCGGAAACAGGCTCCAGGCTCTGAGCCATCAGCCCAGAGCCCGACGCGGGGCTCGAACTCACGAACCGCGAGATCGTGACCTGGCTGAAGTCGGATGCTTAACCGACTGTGCCACCCAGGCGCCCCTGCAGCTTGCTTTTTAAAAGCCTTCCAGCAGGAAAGTTGATGTCACTGTTCTCTAAATTGAGGTGCCAAACATCAAAGGAAACGGCCTCTTTCTTTATTCTTCTATTTGAACACTTAGCTTTGGCAGTTGAGAAAATAACTGAATTATGACCAAAAGTCCTGTGGTGCATCTTCTAAAACAAATCTCTTATGGTTTCAATGTAGATGGTGGGGTGTCCCTCTATTATAACAAAGGCAAAGTTGGTGTTGAATTGGATTATTTTAGAAAGTCTGGGACAGACTAAATTTTTGGTATCCTTTGATCACATAGGTTGTTAGGAGAAAAAACACCCTAGGTGATATTTGTCTTAATAGTCAGGGTTAGTGCTGGTTTACACTTATGTCCTGGTGTCATTATTAATAGCTTCCCCCTTTATTCTCAGTTGTCCTAGTTCAGACAATATGTAGTCACTCTAAATTGCTAGAGGTAGGGAGGGGACAGTTGATAGGTTGCTTATTATAGTAATTATAAGCATTTTTTGGCTCAAGAATTATGCCTGCCCTGAGTTTTCTAAGTTATATACATTCAAAATAAAGCAAAAACCACAAAGAGATTATAATTCTGGGAAAATAGCTTTTGGGTTTCTACCTAAAGATGATTGTTCTCTGGAGCAGTGATTTCCAAATGTGGCTGTGCATCAGAATCAGCTGGTAACCTTTTCACAAATAGTTTCATGGGTCTTATGATAGACCTCTACTGAATGTGTACTGGAGTTTGAACTTGACATTACCAAAAATGTAGAAAATCACGCAGTGCAAATGCACTGCGCTACTTTGTCAGCAAGCTTTTAAAATTAGCTCTTTATGCTTTGGGTGATGGTTGGGGTTTTTGGCGGTGGCTGCTGTGGGCCTTTAGGGTATGCCTGTCATTGATGTGAGTTGCCTTTTTGTTTCAGATGTCATCTGGGTGATTCTCAGTGTGGAGGTGGGTGGACTTTTAGGAGTAACGCAGCAGCTGTCATCTTTTGAAACGGAGTTCAACACACAGCCGCATCGCAAGGTAGAAGGAAACTTCAACCCGTTTGCCTCTCCCCAAAAGAACCGACAATCAGATGAAAACAACTTAAAAGACCCTGGGGGTTCCGAGTTCGACTCGATCAGCAAAAACACATGGGCTCCTGCTCCTGACCAAACCGAGCAAGATGAGAATAGACTCTCACAGAACTCTGTAAATCTGTCCCCCAGCAGTCACGCAAACAACTTATCAGTAGTGACTTACAGTAAGGTAGGTGCCCTCGGAGAAGAGGAGAAGGGGTAGGTGGTGGGCCTTGGGATTTGTGATACCCCTTCATGGCAAACCTAGAAGCCTAGAATGTTCTTTAAGACTGCTTAGCTTTCCTGCCAACAGCAAGAATACAAAAACCTACCCCTTCTCCCCTC
>NW_024412394.1:1648448-1691649 GCF_014898765.1 Herpailurus yagouaroundi | reverse complement strand
CTTTCCTGCCAACAGCAAGAATACAAAAACCTACCCCTTCTCCCCTCCCCCCCCCCCCCCATCTTCATGTCCTGTGGATGTTACTTTATCCACATTTGTAATTTACTACTGTCTCTCTGCTCTGGTTTGGGTGTTGAAAGAACACACTTTTTTTTACCTTTAGCATTAAAAAAAAAAGAAAGTCAAAATATCACCAGCCGTCCTTCTGGTATAAATGTAGGCTAAATCTAGAACAACAACATACCTTTGGAATTTCCTCCTACTTTGTTGTTTTGGGGGTTTTAGGGTTTTTTTGTTTTTTGTTGTTTTGTTTGTTTTTTGTTTTGGGTGGGGCTTTTGTTTTTTCCAAGGAAAAAAGACAAACTCAATTATTTATCCTAAATATTGTAGTTGGCTTTCTCTTCATTTACCTCGTTTGTATGTCTTCTTGTCGATGTATTTTCAGTCTATTATGGCCCATCTACCTCCTCACCCACAACCAAGAGTGGTCCAAGTGATATTTTGACTTTTTATGTGTGGGGCAGTGAGAGAATTGATTGTTAAGTTCACCATGATGTTAAATATTCTGATTGTTCTGAGACACTTTTCTGGGTGTTTGATTTCTTGGTCTGTTTCTCTCCATGCTAGCTGATTAACCCGTGTCTTCCACACTCTGCTAAGGTGATGATGGTTCTTGGTTGTTGGTTTTGGTTGGCTGAATAAAGCCCTGATGCTAAGAGCTCACTGTTGGAGGTGTTTGGTATGGCAGGGCCTATGAGCATTCCTGTGCATTCTTCTCTGATTAATAATGCTGTGTAATAGGCCCAGCATCCCACCTATATGATCATATAACTGGTAAGTCTGCCCTTGCTTCATGTTGGCATTTACCCTCAAGTTTTTAAAATAAAATTGATATTTATTTGAGAGACAAATTGCTTGTCTGTTGTAAGAATGGTACTTTTCTGGCTAATGCTTTATATATGGTCCAGATCAAGAGACAAATTAAAAAGAAACCTAGAGATGTGAATTCTTTTCCCCCCACACAGTCTAGTAAGAGACTTCATTCAGTAGTGATGTAACAAAGGATTGATTTTTTTGGTTGTTTAGATGGTTCTAAAAGATTCTGCGGAATCATGGTAGTTGTACAGGCTGTAAGAGAAGTTAATTGGCAAGACAGAAAATTGCCTGTATTTGAGGAAAGACTTCATGTCAAAACACTATAATAAAAGGTTTTCTTCCAAGCTCCTATTTCTCCAGATTTTTCTTCCTTAAATTTAATCATCCAGAGTATGACTGCACAAGGTGCTTAAGTGAGCCAAGCCCTAGGGAAGCTTACCCTGTTAGAACTGGAACTTGCAATTGAGTTTAATAGGAAGATGAGAGTTGGAGGAGGCAACACCAGTTGTTCAAGTACTTTATATAATGGAAGCCCCCTCACCCAACTGTGAGCTGCCTGGCTCAGTAGTCACTGTGGTCTTAGGAGAGGGCTGGTGTTCTTGGCCAGGGCACTGCACTCATCTTCATAAGTTGTGAACCTGTCAGTTGCTTGCAGCTCCTGTAGGGAGCCCCTTTAGGGACTGATGCCTTTTGGCCAATTCTGTGATCATTACCCTGGCCTGGGGTGTGGGAGCTGGGGAGAGATTGACTGGGGGGGTCAGAATGGATTACCTACAAGCCTTAATTGAGGTCCTACCATGTTACTTTTTTTTTTTTTTTTTTTTTTTTTTGGAGGGGCTGGGCTAGGTGACGCTATTGAGATTTCCTGAGGTTGATGAATTCATGGTATGTTACCTAATTTTGTATTTTTTCTTTTTGTCATGAACTCTGTAGGATCATTTAGAAGTAGTATTTGCAAGAACCTCAGAGAAAAGGTTCTCATTGGAGATGATATTCAAGGAGACTGTTGGCTATAATACATTGAGAATATGGCACTTAGGTGCCAAAGAGAAATTGGAGCCGCCCTTGTTTCTTAATTTAAGCAGAATCTTATTCAGAATGCACTTAGGTGAACATCTGGCAAGTTCTATAAAAGCATTTCTGGCTAAAGTTGAGTCAGCTCCACCTCTTAAGACTTCTTAGGAACAAGGGTAGTGGTATAAACAGTCATCAGTAAATATTTATTAACACATCTGTGTACTGTTTAGATCAGTGTACGTTGTTCAGTAGGAGACTTGAATAAATGAAGTTACCCCTTCCAACTAGTAGCTTACAGTACAGTAGGGGAGATGAAACATGTACACAGCAATTAGAGAACAGTTCAGTCAAGATGAAGTATGGACTGAGAACAACAGTCAAAGTGTGTTTTGTAATTTGTGTGTATGACTGTGGATTAGAGTTAGGGCAGAGAGGAAGAAGAGATTGGGTTGATGGAAAAGGGTTTTCAAAGGATAGATTTGGAAGGATAGACAGGAAAGAGAGTGGAGGTACAGTTTAAGTGCTGAGGGCAGAATGAGTAAGAGACGTGCGGTCAGGAGATGTGGATGATGGACAACGAGAGAAGGGTTCAGTCATTTGCAGTGCTTTCATTTGAGGAGCAGTGGATGAAATAATTATAAATGACTTTGAAAAGATTTGGGACTGTACTTAAATGGATATCTTAAAGCAGAGCTTATTCATAATTCTAAACATTCATGTTTGGCTTGAGAATATAGATTTATTTATTATAAAATTTAAAAAACTATTTTAATGTTTTTATTTTTGAGAGAGAGAGAGGGAGCGCGCGCGAGCACGAATGGGGAGGAGCGGAGAGAGAGGGAGACAGAGTTAAAGCAGGCTCCAGGCTCTGAGCTGTCAGCACAGATCTCCATGTGGGGCTAGAACTCGTGAACCACGAGATCATGACCTGAACTGAAGTCAGACACTTAACCTGCTGAGCCACCAAGACACCCCTAGATTTACTTTTTTTTTTTTTTTAATTTTTTTTTTTCAACCTTTATTTATTTTTGGGACAGAGAGAGACAGAGCATGAACGGGGGAGGGGCAGAGAGAGAGGGAGACACAGAATCGGAAACAGGCTCCAGGCTCTGAGCCGTCAGCCCAGAGCCTGATGCGGGGCTCGATCTCCCGGACCGCGAGATCGTGACCTGGCTGAAGTCGGAGGCTCAACCGACTGCGCCACCCAGGCGCCCAAGATTTACTTATTTTTAAAGGCAGGCATGCTCAAGTATGTTCGAAGGTATACTTGAAGGGTGTACTTGACACAGTGATGAGATCAGTTATATGCCAGAATTACTTTTTAGCTGTTCATATGTGCCAGATGTGTTGCCAAGTACTTTACACGTATCATCTCATTTTTTGACAAGAAGACAAAAGCTCAAAGGGACCTGGTTACTTGCCCAATATTACATAGCTATTGAGAGGCAGAGCTGGGATTCAAATCCAAGGTGCCACATTACTAAAACTCATTATTAGTAGGTGAACCTGGGCTCTCCCTAGATCCTCCTTTTGGGCTGGAGGCTATGCTGAGTGAAAGCATTTACTGAACTGATGATCAATATCATGAAGGAGTAAAAAGAAAGCAGAGTTGAAATAAGATAAGTGGCTCTAATGTAAACTGAAGATTGCCTGTTTGGAGAGTTCCCTTGTTTGTTGAATCTTTAAAGTAGTGACTTCTTTTCCTGGTTGATAAAAATAAGAACTATTCTTATAACTCTTGGGGTACATAAACCTTGTGGTGTTTATAATAACTAGCACCCTTTTATTTATAAATGAATGGAAAGGATGAAAGAGACCCTTGGGGCTCTAGAGTTGGGACATGTGTTTTCAGTTCACCCCAGGGTGTTGTCTTCATTGGATGGATAGGAGGAATACCTTATGCCTTGGTGTCCGGGATCAGAGTTGGCAATAGATTTGACTTATTCTAAAGAAATTCTCTGCGTGCCATTAAGGCTGAGAAAGAACATGATGCTCTAGAAGCCCATGACCATGGTTATAGTAGGCAGATATAATTCCCTGCTGCTTCCATAGTTACAGTTTAACTTGCTAAGGTTGGTAGGATGAAATAAAAAGATTGCTTCATGCACCTGCTCCATGAGGGCTGCATGGATATGTCAACATAATGGCGCGTATGTCAGTGTCAGGAACTAGGCATCTCTGGAACCCTTCCCCAGCTGCACTTGAATAGCCATAAGCTCTCTGGACTCAGTACTCCGTGTCTCGGGGGAAACTCTGGGTGGGAATGCCTGCTGTAGCTCCATCCCACAATCCAGAGGGCCTGGCCCCTCCCTGCATGAGAGCTGTCAGAGGGAGTCAGGAAAGTAAGTATATGCTGACCTACAAAAGATTCATAAATCTGACTCCCCGCTTTTGTTAGAAATTGGCTGGCCTCGTTGTCAGCTCAGTTATGGTTGACCTGTGCCATATGAACAGTCAGATCAAGTATTGGTGAAGAGTAGGGCTATTTTAATGAACCTTTCTATGTGATTAGCTCAAGAGCCTCTGAGGACAGAGTCGCAGTAGGATAGGTACTCACTCTGTTGACTCCAGGCCAGTCTCACCATGAATTCTAGCTCTCTGACTCCTCTCTAGAGGCCAGGATAGCTTCTGTTTGGACAGTGTGAGAATAGTATTAAAAAAAAAAAAAAAAAAAAAAAATTTCTAGAAGTCCAGAAGGAAAAGATAAGTCCTGTTAAAATTAGATGCTTCGTTTTCTTATTTGCCAGTAATTTTTTTAATGTCTAAATGTTTTCTAAGAAGGCCTTACAGAGGGGAAAAAGACACCAGCCAAACAATCTGATTCAGGACAGATGGGAATAAGAATGTGGCTGTCAAAAACCAAGAGGCTGCTGTTCTTGAGGAAGGCCAAATGCTTCACTTCCTTTCTCTAAAAAAGAAAACAAAAGGGTAATAATTTACACTGGGGGAACTGAAAAGAATCCCAAATTCATTTATTTTGTTACATGGCCTATGGATTTTATTTTGTGTTTGCTCTTACTTTAAAAATTTTTTTTTTCAACATTTATTTATTTTTGGGACAGAGAGAGAGCATGAACGGGGGAGGGGCAGAGAGAGAGGGAGACACAGAATCGGAAACAGGCTCCAGGCTCTGAGACATCAGCCCAGAGCCTGACGCGGGGCTCGAACTCACGGACCGCGAGATCGTGACCTGGCTGAAGTCGGGCGCTCAACCGACTGCGCCACCCAGGCGCCCCTGCTCTTACTTTAAAAAAAAAAAATCTTTGGAGCTGGTATATGTCATATACTCCTCCTTTAAACTGGATTACAGTCTGAGGCACTGTTATTACTTCCGCCAAATGCTGGTTCAGAAGGAGAAACTTGTTATTATCTTTGTGGGGAGGTTCATCGTGCTCCTCCAGCGTCAGCCACTGCCGAGTGCCATCTGCCCTGCCTGCCCACACTCCCACCTGCTTCTCTTCCTATCTCTGTCTGACTGCCACCCGTTAGTACGTTTTGGATCTGGAGCTAGAGCAGGAGTCAGTCTGCTTTTATTACATCAGAAGTCAACTCTCTCCTAACCTGCTGCTTTCTGTGTTGATGAAGGCATAGAGGAATTATTTTCTCTCTGTTTAGGTGAGAGTTCAGAAATCATACTAGAGGTTACTGGGGGAGGTTTGGGAAAAGCAAATCTTTTGTTCTGTAGGCCTGAGGATATAATGGCAGATGGATCTTACTGTCTACTTTGAAGTAGCTAATTGGTTTCGCATAATAATAAGGGATGGGTTTGGGGTGACATAATGGAATTGGGTTCAACATTTGCGCAGTTCAGAGGGCACTGGATTTGACTGGAAGGCAGGTAGGTGGTGTCCACAGCTGTGCTACTTGGTTGTGTGAGGTGATAGCAGGCAGTGTAACCTTCCCACTGCCATGAAACTTGAATTTTCGTTCTCACAGACCCTTTCATGAAAGGTTTAAAGATGGTTCAAAGCGAAGCTAGAAGGAAAACTTGGGTCACTTGATATTTTTTCCAGCTTGTGTTTTCCTCTGGCAAGGGACAGGTAACAAAGGCACACGGCAGCCAGGCAGAGGCTGATCAGAATGCAGTAATTAGAGCTATGAAACTACCATTTATTGAGTACTTATTATGTGCCAGGCACTGCACTGAGAACTTTTTAAATTTAATTTTTATTGTGAAAACTATCAGTGTGTACATAGTTTAAGGAGCCAAGTAGTTCTACAAAGCTTATTACAGAAACACCAGTCACCTCTCTTCCCCCCAGTATTTGTTCCTCAGAGGCAGCAGGCTCAGTGTTTGATATGGATTATTTCATTTGGTGCACGCAACAGTACCATGGTGCAGGGGCTGCTATTTCCCTTACTTTACAGTTGCTGAGACTTGAGGTACACAGGTTCCATGACTTGCCCAAGGGTCAGGCAGCTAGGAAATGGTAAAACTAGGATATGAACAAAAGCAATTGTTTTTTACTCCTGAGCCTGCTTTCTTAACAGTGTACTGCATTGATTCCCAATCACAAATAGTGTTCCAGTACATATGATTAGCCGAGCTAACAGCTGTGAGCTAGGGAGAGAATGCTTTCTATAACATATTGCTGCCTTTCAAACGAGGATCAAGCCAATTATTGACTATTACATGACTTCTCTACTACTAAACCGCCTCCCCTCACAAACTACAGAAACCAGCCTTTCTCTTTAGCTTCCCAAGGGAAAAGATTGCCTAGAACCTCCATAGTTAGTTGGGTTTAGATTTTTGTTGACATTGAAATTTCCATTAAGTCACTCTTGTAACAGCAATACCTATACCTCTTGAGGCCTCAAGAGGCCAAAAGATACAGTCTCTGAAATTTTACTTTTCTGGAACAAATTTAAAATCTCTCTTTGAACATGTTTAGTGTTTTAGACCTAGAACATACTTAGGGGCTATCTTATTCCCTTTAAAGGCAGATTCTATTTCTGCAAAAACTATCTAGAGAAAGAATATTTTAGGCAAAGAGACAGTCAGTACAAACCCTGAAGTAGAAGTTTACCTTGTTTGTTTAAAGAACAGAGTGAAGGAGGAGAGTAGAGAAAGGTGAAATCAGAGGATGTAAACCAGATCATGGAGGGCTTTATGGACCCTTCTGTAAAGCTTTGGGCTTTCTGCTCTGAGGGACAGAGGAAGCCATTAAAGGGCTTTGAGCAGAGAAGTGATAAATAAAACCCCTGCTTTGGAAAGTGGATGTAAGAGAGAATGGAGTAAAGATGTAAAAAGTAAAAGAAGTAAAGAGTAAAAAACCAGGGTTTTTGGTCTGAGCCACTAAAGGGATGGAATTGCCATCAATGGAGAAGGAAAAGACTGTGGTAGAGGTGGGGAGAGGTCAGGAGTTCCATTTTTGGCACATTGGCAATTTCTTTAGATATCCAAATGGAGATGTCAGGTGGGCTGTTGTATATCTGAGTTGCATCTAGAGTTTAGTAGAGAGGTCTGGGTGAAGATACAAATTTGGCAATTGTGACATATAGATTATATCTCTAATGCTCTGAGACTGGCTGCAGTCCACTAAGTGATGAGTGTAGAGCAGGGTTTCTCATCAAAGTAGTAAGACCATTGAAATTTTAGACCAGAGAAGTCTTGAAGATAAGTAGGGAATGGGGGATGTCTAATGCATTGTAAGATGTCTAGCAGCATTCCTGACCTTTGCCCAGTACATGCCAGTAGTACCTCCCCACCCCCAAGTTTCACAACCAAAAATATCTCCAGGCATTGTCAACTGTCCTCTGGACAGAGAGATGACAAAATCGCCCTACTTGTGAACCACTGGTATAGATAGAGAAGAGGTTCACAGACTGAACTGGGCCCAATACTGTCCATGTAACATGTAAACAAACTTTGTGTTATCCAAAACACATTTACTACGCATATTCTTAATTCATAACAGTCTTGTGACTTCTGTAGTTACACTCTTCATTTGACAAAATAATGAAGAAGTTGTAAGTGACTTGCTGACATTCATATAGAAAATTGGGGGTAGGCCATGGGCTGGAACCCAGGGACCCAGTTTGAGTCTAATGTTCTTCTAGACCATACTGTGATGAGGTTTGCTGGCAGAAGCAAAGTCTGTTGGTTCTCTGAAGGTAGTTTTTTTTTTTTTTTTTAATGTTTATTTTTGAGAGAGAGAGAGAGAAAGAGAGTCAAAGTATGAGCAGGGAAGGGGGAGACATAGAATCTGAAGCAGGCTTCAGGCTCTGAGCTGTCAGCACAGATGTGGGGCTTGAACCCACAAACCATGAGATCATGACCTGAGCCAAAGTTGGACGCTTTACCAACTGAGCCACCCAGGCGCCCCTCTCTGAAGGTAGTTTATACCCTTAGTGTCAGGTTGTAGAGACTTCCTCATTCATCTTTAGGAGCTCCCAAAGAATTTGTGACCAGGGAGGAAGCAATGCAGAACAGAGGAACCTGTCCTTGTTGGCTGGCCGTTTAGTACATTCTGTACCAGAAGGGGATTGTCAGGAAACTCTGGTTTAATGATATTACCATGACTCTCTTTTGAAAACCCAGAGGAGCCAGGAAAGTCCTCCCAGCCTTGCTGGTGTTTGCATTGGCATGGGTCATGTGTGCGTTTTAAAAATAAATTAAGCAAACACCATGAGCCTTAGAAAATGTCTTTTGTTGTTTGTAACATTACTATCCAACTGAGAATAAAAAGTATCTCCAAGAACTCTCCCTTTTGTACCTCAACAGCTTCAAAGCCGTTCAACTCCAATTTATTTGCTTTGGGGCTCTGAGCATTGTTTTAGACCGGTCTGATGCCGGGCAGTCTTGTAGCTGAAACACAGCCAGTGTTCCCAGGATTGCCAGAATATTTTATTTTGGTTGTAAGGGTGCATTTTCTTTCCTATATTCTGAGTTTAGCATTTTCGTTTCTGATGGAAGTTCTCAAGGTAGGACTAGTGAAATTCACAAGTGTGAGACTCTGTCTCCTGGTATAGATGCTTAAGTTTTGAATGTCTTGTTCTCAGTTAAGTCCGCTGTAGCTGTGTTCTAGCAGGACAGGTGTTGAATGTGAGGTGAAGAGCTATTGGGCCTCGGGGAAAATGTGTGCTTCCTTAGAGCTCAACTGAAAGCAAGACCTCTTACAAAGCTGTGGCTTGAGGGTCTTGGGCTTTTTGCTGTGATTTCATTACCCAATAGCCAATTAAAACTGTTTGCTTTCCACAGAGATAGTTTTGATATGATGTAGTTAATAAGTGAGGCCTTCTAGGTGCTAATCCTTAGCTTCAAAGAATTTACTGTCTGATTACATACATGTGACTAGCTCATAGGAAAGAACAGCCAGTAAAGAGTGTATTGAGTTCCAGTTGACTTTTGAGTAACTGTACAAATGTACTTGGAGGAAGGAGAAAGCAGAGAGGTTTAGAGTAGCCAGGAAAGTGATCCCTTGGTAGATGATAGGCTCAAACTGAATTGGAGGGAAGAGGAACCACATGCAGGAAGGCCCAGAGGCATCCACAGACAGGGTGTGTTCATGGGACACTGGCCAGCCTGGCTGTGGAGTAAGGTGTGCTTAAAGAAGGTGGGGCAAATTTTGGAGGAAGACCTTTGAAAGCCAAGCAAAGGAGAGTCAATGTTTAATGTGAAAGGAAGCATAGTAACAGCAATACTCTGTTATGAAAAGATGAAAGCAAATATAGCTGAATGAGACCAAGGAGAGACCATTTATTCTCCTTCCTCAATCAGCCAGACATTGTGAGACAGGGGGTGGTGCTGTGAACTAATTGTAAGAGAGATGGGAGAAAGGGAAGGCTAATTGACAAAAGGTCACAGGAGCTTGGATGGGAATTCTGAGAGGAAATGGGACCAACAGCCTCACCCAGTGCTTAGCAGGACCCCGACAGTGCAGCCAGCCCGAGTGATGACAGGGCTAGGAACTTGGATAAGCTTCTCTCCTTTTGGGTATCCTCCCCAGTGAGACCCTTATCAGTTCTTTCTTCCTTTTTAGGAATCTCCTCTACTCTAGGAGATGGCCATGAGAGAGCTCTGTCCACCAGCTTACCACCTGGATTCTAGCACCCTTGCTATTACTTGGGATTTGGGAGCTAGAATTCCAAGCTGCAAATAACTTTTTCTGAAGTCTTTACTGAAAGGGGAGATCAAACCCAGCCAGTATCCTTCATCCCCTGTAGAACTTTAAATAATATGTTTTCATTCACAATTATGTTTGAGTTTTATTCTTTATGGTGATTTTCTTCATTTGCCATGAAGTAGGTGAAGGCTCTGGGAGTTGCCTTTGGCCATGGGGAGCTTTAGATGGATGGAGGAAGAATGGAAGGAGGGCGGAGAGATGGATGATGAAGGGAGGAAGAATGAGGGCTGCATGATGAAGGATTGGATGAATGGGTAGAGGGAGGACGGATGGATAGATGAGGAGGTCCCCAGCATGGCTCTAAAAGTCAGTTATGAGCAGCAGAAAAACTATGCCACAGAGGTAAGTATAAAAATGGTTTTACAGGGCTTTTTTAAAAAATAAATTTGTCACACTTACAACTGAATCAAGCTTTGCAGCAGTTTTGGCACAGTGAGAAGACTATGAACTGAGCCTGCCCCATGATCAGCCCTCGTGCATAAAAATAGGTTTCTTTTCTTTTTAAAGTTTGTTTATTTGAGAGAGAAAGAGTACAGGTAGGGAGGGGCAGAGGGAGAGGGAGAGAGAGAATCTGAGAGAGAGAATCCCAAGCAGGCTCCACACTGAGGTGGAGCCCAACTTGGGGCTCAGTCTCATGAACCTGGGATCATGACCTGAGCTGAAATCAAGAGTTGGACACTTAACTGACTGAGCCATGCCCTGGTTTATTTGCTTTTCTTTGGCTGATTCTCCTACTCGTGCTCAGCCAGTCCATCAAATGTGTCTTTGAAATTTTGAGGACTGTCCCACGAAAGTGGCTTGAACACCAGTGTTAAAGCTTCTGCAGAAGTTCTTGTCCTGCTAACTTGGCACTCCTATACCACTAGGAAGACTCATTAAGCTATTGGCAGCCATTGAGGGAAGGGTCCTTGTTTGAATACTCTTGAGAGTCCTCATTGCCCTTCCTATTACTCCAGTAGAGACTATTTCTTTTAATGTTTGTTTGCTTATTATTTATTTACTTATTTGAGAGAGAGGCAGAGAGAGAATCTCAAGCAAGTTCCATGCTTAGCACAGAGCCTAACGTGGAGCTCTACCTCACAATCCTGAGATCATGACCTGAGCCGAAATGGCAAGAGCCAGATGCACCCCAACTTTATTTTATTTCTAATTAATGAAGAGACTAACAGGTTTAATCAGGGCTTGGACAGTCTCTGGCCCTTACCAGCGAAGCAGCCCTGTGCACAGGACCTTACCACACCATGTTTACAATGCAGGATCAGGACAGAACTTAGTACTAAACCCTGTATTCTTCTATGTTTGCATTCAGTGTACTTAGTGATACAAGAGGAACACTAGGTAGACGCAGCACTGACCAGGTTTGGCCCAGGAAATGAGGAGGAGGAGGAGGAGGGCCCTCGTGGTGGTATCTGATGCTGCCATCAGTATACTCTGGGAGAGCATGTTATTTCACAGCCTTGCAGCATACGTCCTGTCTTTTTATCAACCTGTGTGAACCTTTTCATTTATTTAAATCACAAATTTAAAGAAGCAAAATAAAGACAGGAAGTGAAAGTCTCCAAGTTGTGGTGCTTTATCTAAACAACTAGCTTTCAAACAGTAAAAGCGTAACCCAGAAAGCCCTTATAAGACATCCTTGTTTCATTAGACATTTCAGCTCCCTTTATCTGCCCCCCCCACCCCCCCCAGAGTGTTAAGAAACAGATGGCTCGGCAGTGCAGAGTGGTTCACCGTTCTTTCACTCATTCATTTTACTGATACTTGAGTTTTGCCATATGTAAGGCATAACGAATTGGCAGAAACAGTTTCTACCCTCTTCAAGGGCATCTTGCTCTCATATCCCTGCACTTACTATACTGTTGAAAATTGATGAAGAAACTCTTAAAAAATACTCTAGCTGAAACAGTACCAGTATCCTGTCTTTCTGGTACTCTGACATACAGTTAATGTTTTCCCTCAGTGACAACTTTTAGTACTCTTTTTTGGAAAAGTTATTCTGATTTCTCTCTAATTTTAGGAGAACTTTTGCAGGTGCACACCCACATAGGATCAGTGATAACCAGATTGCTGGCTAAGAGTGACTCTGCTGATAAACTATTGTGAAAAACAAATCAGAGAGATAGTACTTTAGGTTTGCTTGAAAACAAGATCACAAGTACTGGATCTTTTTAGGAGATTGTGGTGAACGGGACTGAGCCTCTGTTTCATGTCTGTAAATGTTGTCTTTTACAAATATGTTAAAATATGTTAGAAAATTAGCCAAATAATGGCTCTCCATTGTTTTTGCATCGTGGAAGTGCAGTTCCAGACCTAGCCCAGCTACTGTGATGATTCGGCTGTCTTGAGGCCAAGGTCGTCTTCCCGACCCCAGCAGAGAGGCACCTCTGTCTTAGCTGGCGGGGTGGCACTTCTGTGCTTTGAGAGGGCTTGCCTGGCCTGTAGCCAAGTAGAACTTAGGTCCCAGGGCTCATAGGTACTGCAGCTGTTCGGTGAAAAGCCTAAGGAAGGCTGAAGCACACAGGCAACACCTCAGTCCCTATGGACCTAAAGGCCGTCTCTCCTTTGCCAGAACCACTTTCTTGTCCCCTAGCAGACGTAGCCTTTGAAAGCGTTGAGGACTGTGCAAATTAGGTGGGCCCTGGGGAGCTGGCCTTGAGACCTGGAGTCAGATGCAGGACTTCTCTTCAGATTTGATTATTCATAGCTTCTGTTAGATAAATCCAGTCTTGCTGCTAGTCCCTATGTGGTGAGAGAGAACGGTAGCCTTCTGCATCAGACTCCTCTGAGTTTTGCTGTCATGCCGATAGCCTCACTTTTCTCTTAGTCCATTCAATTCAGGGCTCTCTGGTAATTACCATCTGATGCGCCTATCCCTGTTTTCCTTATTCGTAGAGGCACAACTGTTCTAGGAGAGGTGTCAGTTGATGCCAAGTTAGTTAAAATATTTGGCATTTGCTTTTCCAATGGTTAGAGGTTGAGGAGTTGCTAGGCCCCAGAGGAGAATGAACATTATCTCTGTTGCCAACCCCTGCTTTTAGGCTGGGGTAGGAGACATTAGCCACCAGGACCTGTTACACTGGGTCCTGGAACTCCAGTGCAACCTGAAATGTGGATGGGGCTCCCATTTCGAATATACCTCCATCCCACTGTTAGGAAAGGCACTTCCTGCTTGGCCTCCTGCCATAGGGCGCCCTGGACACGTTGTTCTTGGAATCTCTGCCAGGCTTTTCCTCCACGACTGGTATTGCATTGCCTGTGTTCTGTGATCCATTTGTGACACCTATAATCCTGCATGTGGGGAGTCTAGATGATAAAATCGTTTTGAAATAGAGTTGGCTTCCTCTCCCTTCCTTGAAGGGATGGTAGTTAATTTGGCAGGGTGTGGGGTGAGTGAGAATAGAGTTTGTTCCTCAAGCCACCTTTCTGCACCAATTAAAACATCAACAACTTCCAATATGCCATTCTCTGGGTGAAAGGGAATTAGATAGCATTTTTTTCCCCCAAAAGGCATGGAACCTCAGCTATTAGGTAGAAGGTCAACAAGTTCATGATCTAAGCTAGTTACACACAACACCGGATGTCACTCAGGACACTCAGGTGGAACTCTGAAGATGCCCATTATGTCTTTGTCCCTCTCCCTGCCTTTATGTCTTTTACAGGACCCATTTATTTACCTGTAAAAAGGGAATGTGCTGCAGTTCTTGGCAAAGGCACGAACTCCTTTCCCTAAAGCACTCTACACAAGTCACAAGGCTAGTAGTACCTGCTTTAGAAAGGCCCATGTGAAGTGGGTGGAGCTTTGGTCTGGAAGACAGTTACATTTAGGGAGAAATACTTCATAGACAACAAATGCTGTTCGTTTTTCAGGTTTTCATTTCTCTGTGCATTTTTTCCTGCACAGAGACCTTTGAGCATTGTATTAGTTCTACATCTTATGGGGATCTAGGGCTTTATTGCTTTCCTTGGGTTGTTCCAGATGAATAAATGCTGGAAAGTACTGAGCACAGCTTGTTTTAAGCTTCCATACTTTCTACATCTGGTGTGTGTGACCTCCAACCAGGCCCTGTAGAATGGAGTCTGAGAGCCCTTCGCTCCCCCAACCCACCCTTCCTTGTTAATCAGGTGGTACCATGGCCGCTGAGATAGTTACAGCGTCAGCTTGCCTGCTGGAGGTGTGGTTGGCTTGAGGGGTGGCAGACATGTGGCCATTTTAAACACCTTTTTTTTTTAAAAAAACAAAAAATGTTTATTTTGAGAGAGAGAGACAGAACATGAGTAGCGGAGGGGCAAAGAGAGAGGGAGACACAGCAGGCTCCAGGCTGCTAGCTGTTAGCACATAGCCCAGTGCAGGGCTAGAACTCACAAACTGTGAGATCATGAACGGAGCTGAAGTTGACTGACTGAGCATCCCAGGTGCCCCGACATGTGGCCATTTTCAACACCACTGCTCTTACCAGTTCTGTGCCCTTGATTCAGTTACCTCTCTGAGTCTGGCTCGTCTTAGTGGATCTTTGTGAGAACTACAGAGAATATGCTACAGTGCCACAGCAGCACCTGGCATGGGATTGATGCTCAATCCGTGTTGGCCTGCCTGCCTCCAAATCACCTTGTCAGGATTTTTGTTTCAGTGATGCCAGCCACCAAGCAGCTAGACACACACTTCTGGTCTTTTGAGGCTTTATGTGGGTGAGGGGAAAAAAGCAGAAGCAATTTTAGTACCTTCCACTGAGAACACTATAGAAACTTTAATCTCATGTTCCCTATTCTTGGCAGCTTTGACCTCTGGCCTAAGCATGACCAAAGGGCATTTTTTCCATTCTTTCATGGAGTCCTGTTTTTCAGCCTCCTAAGTCAGGTAGTGTGTTGACTCCTAGAACTTTAAATTCTGGGAAGATTTAGAGAGGAACCTGATGAGATCCTGTGAGGGGAAGAGACCTTACTCAAGGTCAGTTGGTGAGGTGGTGCAAAGCTGGGAGTAGAACCCAGATCCCCTTCTCCCAGTTCTGCATGACCTGCACCCCACTGTGGTGGAAACAGGGAGGGTCTTACATCTCTAGCCTAACCACCTCCAGAGAGCCCAGGCCTAAGCAACTGTTTTAAAAATTGGTTTTGGAAGAGCCAGTAGTCTTGTGACTTAGGGGTATCTGACACCTCAGGCAGTAGTCTGGGAAATACCTGTCCTCTTTTAGCTACTAAGTCCCCAAGAGTTTACTGGGGACCTGTGGGGCTAAGGAGGTGGAAGCGAACAAAACAAAGTCACACTGAAAAGGATTCTAAATCACTGGCCACCCTGCAACCAAGCACTGTTTTCCCTCCACAAAGAAATGTGTTATTTGGGGGTGGGGGGTGCCTGGGTGGCACAGTCAGTTAAGCATCCAACTCCTGATTTCGGCTCAGGTCATGATCTCACGTTTTGTGAGTTCAAGCCTCACATCAGGCTCTGCACTGACGGCATGGAGCCTGCTCGGGATTCTCTCTCTCTGCCCCTGCCCTGCTCATGCACTATCTCTCAAAATTTAAAAAAATGTTTTTTTTAAATGTCATTTTTTAAAAAAGACAACCAAATTCTGACTGCCCACATCCCATCAAGCTAATAGAAAATTTGATATTCATCACTTTTATGCCTTCTCACCCCGAATTTTGTCTAGATTCAGGATTCTTAACATAGTTGTCAAGCATTAGGAAATACCCTCTGGTCATTTGTCATGGTTATGGCAGAGGCACCTGCTCTTGGTACCCATTTGGTCCCTTTGGTCCAACGGCCCTGCTGCTTCTAGGCCACTTTGAGGAGTAGGACCCTAGTGAGGCTGTCACCAGTTAACTTTTGCCCTCCTAGGTCTTGGCATCGACCGGTCTTTCCAGGGAGCACGCTCCAGGAGGAGGGTGGGAAGGTGGAGGGAGGCACAGGTCGTTCTCCAGCAAGGTCATGCAGTTGCTTTTGGTGTTAGCATATCTTAGTGTCTCATTCTTAACATGAGGGGAAAATGAGACATGAAATGAAGCCTTTTCCACCCAGTCAAGCAGCACAGAAAATACCCTTAGGAATTGAGAAGAAACCCTTATCATGTGGCAAGGGAGAGGCAATGCGAGGAGAACAGAAATTGGACTCGGGTTAGAACCTTGTCTCTGCCTTTTACTACCCCTGTGACTTTGAACATGTCTTTTAGTCTCTGCAGTCAATGGGCATAGTTAAATGAGCATACTGACACTCACCTGGCTTTCAGGGTGAGGCTTAGAGACAATGTATGCAAAGGTCCTCATACCATGTCTGTTATCTATAGATAACAGACAGTTGCCATTTCTGCTACAGTATTGTTGTTACTATAAGGGTCATTAGCCAGAAGTAGCCTATATCTGAAGTTAAGGTGCAGAAAACAGCATACAGAGATCTTTCGCAGAGAGGTGGAGACATTGTCCACAGGGGAGGAAGGCTTTGTGAACTGGGTGGAGGAAAGTTGGCACTGATTGATCTAGAAGCTGAAAAATGAGGATTACCCCCCCTAGCCTCTCCTCTCTTTGGATGGTGTGATAGAGTGAGAACACTTAGCAACTTGAAATGCTGACGTTTGGCCTCTTGAGGTTTTGCGTGGAAGGAAAACCCACAGGCTTTGTCTGTGCCTTGGGGTTTTCTTCTGGCTCACGGGGAACCAGAGATTCTTTTACTTGTTTTGATTGTCTAATTGTACCTTCTCTGTTTACCATCACTGACTATGTTCACTCTCTTCCAGGGGCTCCACGGGCCTTACCCCTTCGGCCAGTCTTAAACGGGTGTCGGCAAGAAGAAAAATTAACAAAAGACAGAAGGCCTGACTTTGGGTGGGGGGGAGGGCAAGGGGTTCCTCTGGATTGCAGACCACATCGCATGGACCCCTGGCTCGACCCCCCCCATCCTGGAAGAAGAGGAAGAAGCAGAACAGACTAGTTTTGAGTAAACTCAGTGCGCATGTGTGAGTGCTGAACCGCAGGAATGGTGTTGAGGCTACTAAGAAGAAATCCATGCAGCCACCTTGGGTTTTGTTTAATAGGTGTCAGTCTAACAAGTCATTAGGTCACTCGGGAAGGAAAAAATTTTTTAATGGGGGAAAAAAAAGCCATCTTTTTAAACAAAAATTATTTTGCCTACAGACAGGTTGTAGTTTTGAGCACATGTTCATTTTTTGCCCTCTTGCCCCACTTTTGTTTTTAGATAAGGGATAACATGCCCTTTATAGATTAGCTGCTTGCTCTGGAAGCAATTCAGGTTCAAAGCTGGTGTGGCATGTGTGGGGACTCTTCGGGTCAGTGCTACAGGAGGACATCTCCTGGGCCACATGACTCCAGAGGTTTCTGACCCCATTCGTTTTTAATGGCATCAGCCAATGAGTTCTCACCCTTTTCCTCTTCTTTTCTCTTTAATCTTCTGTTGATTTACACCTTTAACATTTGTATTTGTCAACCCCTGTGGCTTGTTACCATCAGAACCTCTCTGAAGACCAAACTTCCCTGTGTGGCCAGCAGAGGAAGCCTTGAGGACAGATCTGGGGTAACATGGGAATTTCTGAGCCCAAAAGGTGTCCTTCTGCACACAGTTAACATCAATTCAAATTGCTTTTCCTCCATGTTTCTCTTGGCAGAGAGAATTGCCATCACACTTAATGCTCTTTTGGATTCTTCATACACAGTGGCTCCCCGTTCACTCTGGGAACAGTGCCTCTGTGCTGTATGTATGTGTGTGCCACATACACACACATATTGGGTGTTGGTGCAGCTCACCAGCAAGTGTGCAGCAGGTGGGTGGAAAGGTGTCCAGGCTTCTCTGTTGTCACACAACTCCCTTCCCTGTGTTTCCCTTCCATTGTCCTTTGTGGTATTTTCATAGCCTGTTAGTGGAGGCTGAGCTGTTAAGGTATGAAAATACAGCCCCAAGTGGGGAATTGGCCATGGGGAAGGGCCACAGTTACTGACTGTATGATTTTAGAGATCCCATTTTGATGAAACGAGAGCACCACCACCACCACCCCCCTCCCCCAAGCTGGATGCTTGGTTATTGGGAAGTGGTGGGTGAGGGGCAGCCCAGCCAGAGCAGAGGTTAATTGGCTGGCTGCTCACTTGGGCATGTGACCCCACTAGCATCCTATGGATTCCAAGCAGGTTGAGATGTGGATCTCTCCATGGGAAGCTTGAACCAGGCTAGAACAGCTGTCTGCCAAAGATACAAGAATATGCAAGTCCCTCTTCTCTTTCCTTCTCATCCTCTCCTTCCCTTGAGTCTTGGTTGGTTTGATAGCCGGGGATATGGATCTAGGGTGTGATTGTAGGGTCACCTGCTTGTTACCACACCCCCACCCACACCGGGGGTGTGAGACAAGCAGGGAGACCAGGTGATGAGTGGCTGCAAGGGGTCATATAGCCTGGGTGTGGGTGAGGGTCTGCCTGCCCGTCTGTCTCTGTCTGTCTGGGTATCTCAGTTCCAAAAATGTGTGTTGTTTGTTCCTCCTCATCCTCTTCTGAGACTGTTGTTTTTTAAAGCTTGATTGTGGGAGAAAAGCTTGTATGAAATTTCCCCCTTCACCTCCCCACCTCCCAAAAAATAAAAGGCAGGATAAACTTTGGTCCACGGGAGAAGTGCTGGGGGAGGGTGGAGCCAACTTGCTGAGAAGGGCAGTGCAACTGGGTCTGGGGCTAGACTAATAGGGCTCACACTGTAGCACCTGTTTGCAGTGCGCATGAGTTCTCCATTCTGGAGCAGAGCAGAGGAGGGGGGTGGTCCCTGCTGGTGCTCAGGCCATCACTGGCCCACGCCAGGGGGCTCACGATGCCTTTTTGTCTGAGGGGCCTGTTAGGCCCAGATCACCACTACTGTTGGTGCCAACCTCCTGGGACACTGCCACCCTGGAGCCCACACATGCCCAACCGTTCTGCTGGTTTGATAACCAGGAAAACAGCACATCTCCAGCTGCTCCTGGCAGGATTGTGGGAGGCTTTACATCACCTGGTTTCCTGGCTTTCTCATCTGCCCTACACCAGGTGCCCCTTCCCCATTTCCCAGGGGAGCTACCTGCCTTTAGTCAGCAGGAGCTTTAATACGTCACCAGTAGCGGGTCTGGCCCTGCAGAGGCATCCTGCTTCTCTCCTTGCTTGTAGGCAAGGTGACTTTCCCAAGCACGTTGACTTCCCTCCCAAGAACAAACCACTTCTGTACACATCCTTGGAGAGGTGAGCTGCTTACAGAGGGCCAGAGCAAGCACAAGCCATAGAGTAGGGGTAGAGGGAGTCCATGGCTCCGCCAGGACCAGGAGGGTATCAGTACCATTCGTTCTGCCTCCTCTCACTGGCTTGAGTTCTGAGCGGTGCCTAGAGCCCCCCTCCTCCCCCCTGCCTAGAGTGGTAGTAGGGGTGACCCTCTCAGCCCCAGTAGGCTCTGCTCCTCTGGGCCTCTTCTGCAAAAGGCAGCCTGCCTTCTAGGCAGGACCACCAATGTCTGGCACCCATGAGATGAGGCAGACAGCATCCTTAGGGGCCTGAGCCCAGTGAGGGAGGCAGAAGGCTCAGACCTGGAAGAACCTATTGTGTGCATGGAGTGAGGTGTGTGTGGATGTGTGTACGCGTGCATGCCTTTTTTTTTTTTCTTTTTGCCATGGGGACAGTTGAATTCGGGGTATTTTTCTACAAGAAACAGCCTTCTCTCCCCCAGTTAGGATAGGCTGTAACCTTAAGCTCATCATAGAACCTCACCAAGACAGCTAGTGTGGCTTGAGGGTGGCCAGGATGGGATCCCCAAATTCAGTCGGAGCCCCAGCAGGAGAGGATGGTGGGGTCGCCAGGGCTGAGAAGTGCAAGCTGATTCCCCTCCCTACACCCTGCCTTGCCTTTCCTTCATTTCCCTGGATGAATGCTGGAGCAGCAGTGGCTGCCTCTCCACCTGGACAGTGGTGTGTAGCAAGCAAGCTCGGTGGGTGTTTGTGGTGGGGCCTCATGGTGCCTGGGAGGAGACGAAGATGGGGAGGCTTTTCCTTACTGTATAAATGAATATTTGTATGATTAAATTAACACACACACCAAAAAAAAAAAAAAAAATACTATTTTCATGTGTGTCAGTGAGTTTTATTGTACCTTCAGGCACCCTGTGTACCAGCTTGCCCCCACAGTGACTCCAATGTGCACTTTTTGGTCTCTGGGTCTTCCTTTTGCAAATGGGAAAACCGAGACCCTGAGGTTCATTGTGTTTGGGAAATTAGTCCCGGGCTTATAATTAGATCTGCTGCCCTTCCTGGCTCAATGATCAAAAAGGTGGGGAAACAATTTCCGGTGGCTCTTAGGTCCACAGGGTACTGTGCATCTATTGAGCACATCTATTGTGCATCTGTTCCCCGCACATAAGAAGAGCCAGCCAAGTTAGTGTCGATCAGCCAGCAGGCATTGTTTGGGCATTTATTGCGTGTCAGGTCCAGAGCACAGGAGTGCGGATAGCACAGGGAGAAGGTACCGCATCACGGGCATCTTTCCTCCTGCGAAGAAAGACTTGAGTTGAGGAGTCCTCCTTCTCAGTCCCAGCTGGGCCCCTGGCATCCTGGATTTAGATAGAAGAGGGAACGCATCTTCCCTTACATGTTTTCCGTGGTCGTTGGGTGTAGTTCTTGGATGCACTAGGTGCTCCTTCTGACATAAAATGGATGAGGTAAATTTTTGTGGATTGGCCTGGGAACCTGAGTCAGGTAGGGACCATATTCTAGGCAGTTGGCAAACAAATTAGAACCTACCCGTGTACTTCTGTGAGATAGGCTTGTGACCTTGGCCAGGAGATGGGGAGGCGGGTTACATGGTGGTCAGATAACATGAAAAAAACTTAATTGGCATGATGGCAGGTGGGTTCACTGGATCCATCTCTTCATGTCTAAAGCACTTGTAAGAGCTCAGAACTCAAGCCACATGATCACCCCTGTGTTGAAGAGAAAGTGGGATGAGAGACAAAGGGAGTTGGCTTGGGTGGTATAGGCTCAGACCCGTGGCCTCGGCTCCCAGATGCTGGCATTAGTTTCACCTAATTGCAGACCCGAATTGGGCCTTCACCCTGGCTGGCAAAGCTGTGTGCTCTAAATGGTGGTGGCCCTGGGTGCCACCTAGAGTGCAGGAGGGGATGCCCTGGCCATCTCCCTGTAGACGGTTCATTGAGGGAACCGGTAGCCACAGATTCATGAGAGATGAAGGCACAGCATAAGAACTGGCCTCTGCCCTAAGGGCCTAAATGCAAGACTGGTTTCTCTGTTTAGCCTGATAACAGAGCCCAGGGTGTGGGAGACTGGCCCAGAGACCCCTGTGGTGAGCTGCCCTTACCCCAGCCCCCACCCAGCACTGTGACAGCACACCAGCACCCTGCTTCCTTCCAGGTGCCCTGGGCTATTTGTTCTCTGCAGGAGAGGCGCCCCCACCCTGTCACCTGGGTCTTCTGGCTGCTCAGACCCCTCCCAGGCCTTCTTCAGCACCCCTACCACTGGACACTTATTTGCTTGGCAGAATCTGTTTGTCTTTGGGGCTGTAACCTGTCAAGAAGTCACCAGGCCCTGGGAGAGGGGAGCAGGTTTGATGGCAGCTCCTGGATCAAGCCATTCCCACGGGGGCTAGGTGACAGGGAGGGGGCTCTCTTGCCTTGGTGGGTGGCGTTGGGGAGGCAGTTGCAGTGGCCGAGGCCCAGCCCTCTTGGCAGAGCAAACAGATCCTGAAGCCACTTCCCTGCCCCAGCTCAGGTTGTACCTGGGTGCCTCCCACCCTGTTCTCTAGAAGGCCCCTCCCTCACCTGCTCACCTGCTTGCTGTGACCCGGCCACTTTCCCTGACACCACCTGGTGTCCAGCCCTGGCTGGTGGCCAAGAACAGGCACCCAGGGCACTCATGGGAGTGGAGCAGGGAGCAGGCGAGGCTGCCTTGAGATGGGAGAGTGTGTGTGAGTTTGGGAGTCAAGGTGTCCAGAGAATGGTTTCTGACAGGCTAGCATGACTGACAGGTCTCAGTTGCCTCCTCTAAAAAATGCACATGGACGTGTTTAAAAACCAGGACTGAGATGGAGCTCCTGGGTTTTGGCAGGGTCGGGGGCAGTTAATACCCTTTTTAGCCCAACTAAGTCTGCAATGCTGTGATCTGGGGCAGCGCTTCTCAAGCTTGTATGTGTTAGAATACAATTTCTGATTTAGTAAATCTTGGGGAAGAAGGCAAGGTTCTGTGTTTCTAACAAGCTCCCAGGCAAGCAGATGCTGTTGGTCCTGAGACTGCACTTTGCATGGGGACAGTGGAGGATGGCCCGAAGGGGTGCAAGCCCCCCCCATCTGCTGGGTCTGTGGGACCGAGCCAGATCTAGCCAGTGCTGTGTTGGCCAGGCCCACTAGAATTTGAGGGAGTCGAACAGTAATACTCAGTAGCTAGAACAGTAATATTCAAAATGTGAGTAGTTTCCCAGGGTTTTTCCTAGGCCGTGATTTCTGCCTTAAGTGTTACTTCCAGCATACTGCTTTTCTGTCACAAACAGCAGATGTCTGAGTGTCCGCTGCGGCTGTGCTTATATCGGTTGACTGCTGTTGACCAGCCCCTGTTAAACTATTTCCGTGAATTACCCTCATTAAGTCCTTACACCCACGAGACAGTCGAGGGCAGGCCGGTGTGGTGCTCGGTGTGTGAACAGGTAACTCCTTGATGTCACGGCTCGTGACAATGGAAGTGCAGGTACCATGGAGCTTAGTCCAGGGCCGCCCGGGAGGAAGCGGCACTTCAGCTGAACCTGCAGAGATGGGAAGGGGATGGAGGAAGCCACCTGCGGGAAGGTGGGAGAGGGGCTGGTGCACCGAGACCCACAAAGGAGGTCCACAGTACGAGGACCGTCCTGTGCTCCTATTTCTGTCTGTGTCTGGAGGGGAAGAGGTAGAATGGCCATCCCAGTTACCGTTCGGGGGAGTTCTGCTGCCCTTGCCCCTTCTCAGTTCATGGACTCACTCTTTTATTGAGCATTACTTATGTGCCAACCACTGTTCTAGGTGCTGGAGATAGAGCAGTGACCGAAAGAGACAAAAATCCCTGTGCTCGTAGAGCTGACATCCTAGTCGGGGTGGTCAGACAAGTAACAAAGATGTAGTATGTCAAGAGATGACAGGTGCTGTGGAGAGAAAGCAAAGGATAGGGAGCGCTGGTGAGGGAGGGGATTGCTACTGTGTACGGGACGGCCAGAGGAGCCTTCGCTGACTGCATGAAGTACACCTTATGGATATGTGGTGTAGGCAGAACAGCAGATGCAAAGGCCCTGGGGTGGGAATGTGGGCTGTTGCAGGGTGAACAAGAATAGTAAGAAATGAAGTCAGAGCAGGGGCGGGGAGTGGGGGGGAAGCAGTCAAGTCATGTGGGGCCTTCAGGTGATTGAAACGGCTCTGGCTTTCACTCTGGGCGAGACAGAGAGACAGGAGCCATTGAAGGGTTGTGAGCACAGAGAGGGACACATCTGACATCCTTTAAAAGATTTATCTGGCTGCTGTGTCGAGACTACACTGTAGGTTACAAGGGCAGAAGTCGGGAGACCCAGTGTTGACTGGGTGCTGTCAGTGGGGTGGTGAGAAGTGACTAGGTCCTCGGAACACTTTGAAAGTTGAGCCAATGGGGCAGCTGGGTGGCTCAGTTGAGTCGGTTGAGTGTACAAGTTCAGCTCAGGTCATGATCTCACGGTTCGTGAGTTCAAGCCCCATATCAGGCTTGCTGCTGTCAGTGAGGAGCCCGCCTCGGATCCTCTGTCTTCCTCTCTCTCTGCCCCTCCCCAGCTCATGCTCTCTTGCAAAAATGAATAAACATTAAAAAAGGAAGAAAGTTGAGCCACCGGTATTTGCCGATGGGTAAGACGCCCCGTGTGAGGAGAGGGACGATGCGGGAGATGGGAGGCCTGAACAGCTGGGACCTCTCTAGTGGCTGGAGTGCTGCTCCCTAAGACAGATAGGACTGCATGATCCTCGTGGTTAGGATCGGGAGTCCGGTCCAGACCTGTTCAGTGTGACATGCCTGTTGGCATCTGTGGGAGGTGCTGGGCAGCCCCGGACATGCAAGTCTCCGGTCCCCCAGGGAGGTGGGAGTGGGAGACAGCATGGGAGTCATCAACCAGAGGGCAGAATTTAAATCCACAGGACCAAAGGAGATCTCCATGGAAGGAGTGCCCCCAGGTGTGACCTCATCTGTCAGCCGCGCTCTCTCAAAGCCTGCTCCTTGCTCCAGCTCCCTTGTGATGATCTTCTCTGACCAAGAAGACTCTTCCTTGGACTCTGAGCTCTGATGACTGCAGTTGACTTCTCCTGGCAATCTCTCTCCTGTCCCTGTCCCTAGACTCTTCTGTCCCAGCCCTCTCTGCAGCTCATTCTTGCAGATGGATATACAGTGCATGAGGGCTAGATGCTGTCCAGGCCAGGGGTGGCTCCACCCAGGAGCCAGGTGGCAAGGGCATGGAGAAGTGAAGCCAGGGCCCTGGTAGGTTGTGACTTAGTTCCTGTGGTCACGTCCTCCCAAGGACGGCCTAGGGCCCTGGAGCCAAGTTCTAGGAATTCTTCCTGCTGGGCTGTGGGAGAGGGAAGTCTGAGAGAAGATGGGGGCTGTGTCTGAGCGGGGGCCCCCAGCCCTGGTCAAACAACCAAGACTGCCAAGAGGTCTGAAAGGCTGGACTGTCACTGCATGGGGCCTCTAAACAGCTGAGAGCCCTCCCCCCCCCCCCCCAATACAGTTAGAGGGCAGTGGGGCAGCAAGGGCCTGGGAGGGTTTGCAGCTGAGCTATGAGGAACGCCTTCTCAGGGGGATGTGTGGAGAGCAGGAGCCATCCCTTGGGGGTGCCGGGAGCATGGCCACCCCGAGCTGCTGCTGGGTGGGCCTGAGGCCGGCAGAGGGCGCCATGTGGCCCAGGCCCTGTCCAGAAAGGAGGGACACTGCCCTGGCCTGGCTCCGCCTGCCAAGTAGATTTTCCAGATACCCACTCCTCCAGGGCGTGTTGCCCCTGCTCTCCACTCCAGGTAGGGGAGCTTGAGTTTGAATCTAGGCCCTGCTGCTTTTCCATGGTGTGACTGGTCAGGTTATGCGCCCAGAACCTCATGACAGTTCCAGAGGTCTCGTGAGAATTAAAACCCATCATAAAAGTTTAGCACCGTATACCTGGCACATGGTAAGTGTCCAATATGAGGTGAGCTATTGTTCCATTTTTGTGACCTGCTAGATGTGGGAGGCCCAGGCTCCTGAGGGTCTGGGACTGGGACACTGGGCATATGGGAAGCAGAGTCCAAAAAAAATCCATAGCCTGTTCAGGAGTCTCCCCCTGCACCACAGCCTTTATTTCGAGCAAATCCTTGTGGGTATTTCTTGGCCTGGGTTTGGAGTTGGGTTGCAGAGGACATTCTAGAAAGAAGTCTAGGAGATCCTAATTCCCTCTAAGAAGAGGCTCTCAGGGCAGAGGCCGTGTTAGTCGTGCGGGCAGTAGGCTCCTAAAACACGTGTGCTGAGTGGAGAAACGTGTAGGAGAGGTGGTTTTGTGTGGCCTGATTTCTGGAGGCAGACACTGCCCAGCCCAGCTCAGACCCCGGACAGGGGATTCCTGGAGGGAGGGGGCATCACAGGTGCGCCTGAGGTTGGGAATGACAGCCTGACAGCCTGAAACCTATGCCTAGGAACTGGTTTGGCCACTGTGGTTTACCACTTCCGAGGGTGGAGCGGTGGAGGTGATACGTTTGCTTCCAGGTGCCCTCAAGGGCCCATATCAGAACCAGGGCCAGGGATGGAGTCCAGGCCACAAGTGGGCACCACAAGGGCATTGCACCCCATCCTCATGGCAGGTGCTGGGGTCAAAGAGCGCAGAAATCCTCTGAACGTCTCCAGCCCTTGCTTCTGCGCTGCTTCCTTCACTTCTCTCCTCCCACACATCCTAGCTTCCGGTTAGTTGAGCACACTTTAACCGGAAGCCATGGGGGTGAAGGCTCGGGGTTGGGGGCAGTTATTACCGAGATAGGTCAGAAGGGCCTCTCCCAGGCCCCCCGCCACCCCGATGTGGGTCATCCAGGGCTGATGAAGACACACGTCCCTGTGGGGAGACAGGACGTACGAGATGGGAGAAGTGAGCACCAGTGGCCACTGGCTCAGCTAAGTCCTGTGAGGGGACCCATAGTAAATATGCCCTCCAGGAGGGTCTGGGAGAGCCAGGCATCTCCCCAGCAGCCTGGGGTTGGGGACAGTGACCCTTCCAGAGCATCCCCAAACACGAAACCAGGCAGAGCCTTAGAAACCAGAGGAGGCACTGCCTTCCCCAGAGTCCCACAGCCAGTGTGGGTCACTCCCAGCCCAGGCTGTCTCCAGGACACCTGAGCCAGCAGAGAGAGCCACAGTCCCCAGGGGAGAGAAAGAATCAGTGGCTGGGAAACAAGAACCGACTCCAGCTGGCCCCGATCCCCAAGCCGTGCAGCCAAGTGTCTGGTGAGGCCCAGTCGTGGTGGTTGGGCTCCAGGGGAGGCAGCCTTGGCTCTCAGGACTCTTTTGCATGGAGTGAAGAGGAATTTGCATCTTTGCGAAGTTACAGCTACGGGAAGAGAAGGGGGCCTGGGAGCCCTCGGCCAGGCCTTCGGTCTCCCGCCTCCCCATGTGTGGGGTGGGAACGGGGAGCAGGCCCTGGGCCAGCCACCCCCCACCTTATGTGTGGTGCGAGCTGCGTCCCAGTCCCCCTGGCTCAGTATTTGGGATCCGAGGAACAGAGCCCTCCACACCTGCACGTGCACGGGCACGTTCACAAGCGTGTTCACACCGCACACGTGCACCCACCTACTGACACAGGTGCGTGCTCATTACCTCAGTTCATACCCAGGGACACCACCACACCCTTAGGGTCATGTAGTCTCACACCACCACGTGCCCGCTAAAAGTTCACACCCTATGCACACGTTCATACTTAATAATAGCTGGGGTGTTTTGAGTTGTTTGTGGTTTTTTTTACTAGTTTTTGCTGTAACTCGAGTGTAGTTGAAATTTTTCTGTTTCGGCCTCACTGCAAATGCTGTTATTGTTGCATACTTTACGTACATAAAGGAACACAAAACGTACGGGTTCAGCTTGATGAACTCTTTCCTATCAACACCCTGCGTCACCATCACCCACGTCAAGGTCTAGAACATGTCCAGTGCCCCAGCAGGCTCCCATGTGTGCCTTCCCAGTCGATGGCCCACACAAGAAGAACCAATATTTGGTTACGGTAAGCACCATTATTATTCCCATTTAAGAGGTGAGAAAACTGAGGCTCAGGCCCACAGTCACACACAAAGGTGTGGCCTAGATGAAGCTCTGTGACTCCAGACTACGACACTGCACAAATACCCAGCAATGTGCACGTGCACACCCTCACGTTCATAGAGGGCCATGGCCACAAAAGAGGTGGAAAGGCCTGTTTTTTTTTTTTTTTCCATGAAGAAAGCAGCAGACACAATTTAAGCTTTGTTTTCAATCTGCCGTTAAAAGGGCACGTCTTGGCTCCGGAGGATCAGCTAGCTCCGGTGCGCTCAGGGGCTACAGCTCCCGCCCTGGGGCCGACTGCATCCACTGGGAAGAAGAAGCCGCTCGAGCGTTTTCATCGTGCTCTCCATGTGTGGAAGTGCTATGGGTGAAGCTTGACATCCTTCTTTTATTCATTCTGTTAAGAAATAAATATGGAGCACTGGGCGCCTGGGTGCCTCAGTTGGTTGAGCGACCGACTTCAGTTTAGGTCACGATCTCACGGTTTGTGAGTTCGAGCCCCGCATCAGGCTCTGTGCTGACAGCTCGGAGCCTGGAGCCTGCTTCGGATTCTGTGTCTCCCTCTCTCTCTGCCCCTCCCCCGCTCATGCTCTGTCTCTCTCTGTCTCAGAAATAAATAAAAACATTAAAAAGAAAGAAAGGAAGGAAGGAAGGAAGGAAAGAGAGAGAGAGAAAAGAAAGAAAGAAAGAAAGAGAAAGGAAGGAAGGAAGGAAGGAAGGAAGGAAGGAAGGAAGGAAGGAAGAAAGAAAGAAAGAAAAAGAAAGAAAGAAAAAGAAAGAAAGAAAGAAAGAAAGAAAGAAAGAAAGAAAGAAAGAAAGAAAGAAAAAGAAATATGGAGCACTTACCTACCTTGGGCTCAGCCCTGTCCTAGGTGTTGATGAAAAGTGAAGCAGACAAAAAATTACCCTGCGTCATGGAACCAAAATATGTGAAATATGTGGTGTATTGGATGATGAGAAGGGATTTGGAGAAACAGAGAGGTTAGGAAAGGAAAGGCGAAGTACAACTTTAAACAGGAGGTCAGGGAGGCCCCCACCGAGAAGGTGATGTGTGAAGACAAGGTGTGAAGCGGCTGAGGGAGTGATCACTGTGATGTCCGGGAAAAGAGCATTCCAGAAAAGGCGAACAGCCAAGAAAGGGGAAAGGGTTGTATTTTTGAGCCAGTTGTGGCTTCTGTGAAATGGAGATTCTGGCATTTCACCTTGCCCCACCGTTAGGCCTGTGTGACTTTGACGGAAGCAATCCCCACCTCTGGGCTCTGTCTCTTCACCCACATCATTCGAGGCTTAGACAATGAGCTGCTGTGTCCACCTGAGCACGCTGCCCTCAAGGGCCTGGGCCTAGCAGAGTCCCACAGCAGTGCCTCTGGCCTAGCCGCCTTCACTCCTGGGCTGGCCACAGCCTCAGTCCATGCTCCTGACCCCTCTGGATGTAGTGGGCAGGACTGCCATAAGGGAGACCCTGGCATAGTTCCTGGATATGAGAGCATTTTCTGATATTGGCTCTGTGTATTTGGGAGAATGGGTGGTGTTACTGGAGATTTCTATGTGCCTTGGATATCATATGTTTATCTGCAGATTTATTGGTGAGGGAAACAGTGGATGAGAACTGAGTTCAGGGTCCCTTCAGACTCTATTCTCCCTGGACACTCCCAGGCATGGCCCATCTCTATAGGTACTCTCTCCTGGGTACCCCCTGATCGCCTCCCGGTATTGGCTCCACGTCCAATGAATTGGCTTCGTCCCCTTTGCTTCTCAAAGGCCTCCTTAAGGGAAGTGGTCACCCAAGACCATCTAGACAAAGGAGATGGCAAAGAAGAAGATATTGACAGACCCTCTTGAGTCATTTAGGAATTACATTAAGCTGCAAGTAACATAGTCCTGAAACACAGTGGCTTAAGCAAGATAGGGAGTTATTTTCTCTCATATGTGAAGTCTGAAGGCAATTACAGGTCTGGCTTTCACCCTCAAGGCCTCTTCATGGTCACAATGTAGCCAGCCCAGCTCCAGCCATCACATCCCAGTTCCAGGCAGAAAGGAGGAAAGACTGAATCCATTCTCTTTCTAAGGAACTGTCCTGGAATCCCTCCATAACAACTTCATTCATATCCCATCAGTTAGAACTTGGTTAACTATTTCTTCTGTCTGCAAGGAATGCTGGCGTTACTTTACCCAGGAAAATTGGGGTTCTGTTAGTAAGAAAGGAGAGAATGGATATTGGGGAGGCAACTAGCACTCTCTTCTGTATGCATGCCCTGCACTCTTCCATCTGTGCCATGGTGATCCCTCCACCTGTGGGGCCCTCTGTCCTCACCCCCACCCTTCTGTTCTCTGGTAAGGAGACCACAGCACATTTTCTGAACCTGTTGGGGTTTCCAGTAATAGAAACCCCCCAGGATTGCTCGAGTGAAAGGGGGGTGGTGGAGTTACTTGTAAGAACACAGAACACCAACCTATGATGTCCCTCAGAGGGGCAGTGCGGGGCCTCCCCACTCCCCTGCTCAGCAAGGACCAGAACTGGAGACAGCAGTGGACAAGCCCGATCCGATCCCTGCTTCCAAGGAGCTGACATCCTGATGGGGAGAGATAGCATCACACAGACCAAGACCTAAAGAAGGTCTTTTCAGCCTCCTCTATGTACCAAGAAGATAAACCAGGGAAAGGTGGTAGGTAGACAGTGATTAACCAGGTGGTCAAGGAACACCAGGCACACAGTTGGCACTCAATAAATGTACGTGAATAGGGGCACCTGGGTGGCTCAGGCAGTTGAGTGTCTGACTCTTGATCTCGGCTCAGGTCATGATCTTGCACTTCATGAGTTTAAGCACCACGTCAGGCTCTGTGCTGATAGAGTGGAGCCTGCTTGGGATTCTGTGTCTCCCTCTCTGCCACTTCCCTGCCCGCATGCTCGCTCTCTCAAAATAAATAAGTAAACTTAAAAAAAAATGTGTGTGAATAAATGTGTGTGATACATGTGTGTAGCCCCCAGAAAAGTGGCCCAGAATCCGAAGGCTGTAGACCCTTGAGAGGCAGGTGATAGAACACAGCTCCAGAGGGAAGGCCCCAGGGCAGATGTCAAGTGCCAGGGTCCTCAGCCCAGGGGCTGGCCCAAGCCCGGAGAAGCGACAGAAAGAAAACTCACAAGGAGGTGTGGGGAGGGGCTCCTGCATCAATACCAAAGCTGTTCAGAGGAGCTGCCCAGCAAATGCTGAGGGTCCAAGACTGGTCTGAGTGGGATCCCCTAGGCGGTCCTCTCTGGTGGGTTGGGTCCCATGTGTGTGGTTGAATGGTGGACACGTGATGAAGGAGACAGGGCCTCCCTCCCCTCAGATCCTACATCTCCAGGCAGACCCTCCTGGCCTCTCACTGGACCTGGAAGGGAGCCAGCCCTACGCCCAAACCAGCCATATGAGAGAAGTCACTTTCACCACCAAGGGCAGGGACCCTAAGCCCTGAGCACACGTCTCCGTGGAGAAAGCTGCCTCAGGGTGCTAGTCAAGGAGTAAGAATGGGCTGGTGCTCCAAATCGTCTCTTTCTGCAGGTCCTGCTGCCAGAGACCTTGTCTCTCACCCTAATGTCTCTGAGGCCTTAGGAAGATCAAAACTCTTCCCCTAGGAGCTAAGGACTGATACAGCTTACGGTGTCAGTGTTACCGAGTAATAATACCTTATGTGTCTACATGATGCTTTTTCTCATGCAGGGGCTTCCCGGGGCCTCCCATGGACCCTCTGTAGACAATGTCATCTGCCCACCACCTCACACAGGAGAAGACAGGCTCAGAGAGAAGGGATAAAGTTGCTCAGATTCCCCCAGAGGGAAAGCACCAATGGCTGACGAGAGGGCACAGCTGAACCCTGCAGTCAAGGGTCTCGGATGCCAGGTGAGGACTTCACCCCGTGGCAGCAGTGTGAGCACCGTGGGTCTGTCAGCTATAAAGCTCCACGATTAAAAAGCACCCCCACATCCATCCCTGGGACCACTGTCCTTTTATCCTTCTGACAGTGTTCCCAAATACCATCTCGGCTGTTTCTCCCATTGATCGACCCAGAGGGCATATATTCTCCCCATTTTACAGTATAGGAAACTGATCCCTAAGGAGGTAGGGACCCTTGCCCAAGGTTTCAGGGCATCTGGGCCAGGTCCTCTGGTTCCAGGCTTGCCATTGGTGCCCAACGCCTGTGTGGCAGTGCTGGGAGGCGGGTATGAAGGTAGGACATGAGCTCAGATGTCATTCATACCTGGCCAGGTGTCACCTTGGGCAGTTCACTGATCTGCTGGGCCTCAGTGTTCCGACCCATGAAATGGGACTAGTTCCCGCTTCACAGAATCTTTGTCAGACTACGCTGGGTTCATGCTCACCAGGGGACTCCACCCTCCTCTCCGGGCCAGGCAACAGCTGGGGGGCAGCTCCCCACTGTGCCCAGTGCCCCCTTCCCTGCCATGGCCCTGTGCCAGCTAGGCCCGCCCAGGCCACATCTTCCAGATGGCACCATAAAGCAGGCCCCAAAGCTGGGCCACCCGAGGAACAAACAGTCCCTCCCTGGCCCCTCCCAGGACCCACACCCCACTGGAACCGTCATCAGCACGTTCCCTCCCAGGATGCCTTATGCCTGGGGCTGAGGCTATGGTCTGTCCTTTATGGGAAGGGGGAGGGAAGCCAACTGGGGAGACTGAGGCCAGGGCAGGGACCTGTGAAAACTGGGCTCAGGACACCTGAGACTGCCCCTCCTCTTTCCCTTCCTCTCTCCTCTCCTCTCTGTTCTCTGCCCTTCCTCCCCCTTGTCAAGAGAGGCAAATTGACCCACTTCCCATCAGCTGTTGTGACCTTGGGCAAGGCCAAAAGTTGATGAGCTCTAAATGTTTCCCTCTGTGAAATGGCCCCCTTCCTGGGCTGGCTGTGGAAGCTGAAAGATGCTGGCCTCCCAGCTGCCTAGCCCCTCCTGTGGCCTACTGATGTGGCAGAGGGCAGGGAGAAGGGGAGAGGAGGAGGGGTGATCCTTCCCCACGTGGGCTGGGAAAGGAAGCCTGGAGCCCTGAGGTTCAGGGCCCACAGCCCCTCCTCCTGGACCCCCAGAAACTCATCCCTTTAGCTGATACCCCCCATCCTCTGTGACTCAGAGGGCCCTGCTGGAAAGAGCTCAGGCCTCAGTTTTCCCATCTGTGCAATGGAAGTGTTGAGGTGGGTGTGGGGATAGGGAGGTGGACTGGGTAAAGGGCCTGGCACCTATGAGACGGAGACCCAGTATCTCGAAAGGATCAAACACCCTTGCCAGAAGACCTGTGCCTCCACCCGGACCCACCCCTTCCAACACCTCGATCACCAGGACTCGGGCTTCCTTCTCGGAAACTTTGATCTGCCTCCCGCCTCAGCTTCTCTCGGGCACGGAGAGTCTGTCCTGTACAGTTAAATTGGTCATTACAGATTGTGTGTCCACTATCGCTTTCCTTTGTTTCGCGTGTTGGGAGGGAGTCGGGCATGGTGGTTTTCGGGCCAAACTGCCAGGTTTAAGTCCTCACTCTGCGTCTGCCAGCTCTGCTCCCTGGGAGGTAATGTAACCTCTCCTCTGCCTCGGTTCCCTCTTCTGCAAAAGGGAGTTGATAATGGTGCCCACCTCCTAGGGCCGACGTGTGGCTTCAACTGTTAAACTGTGTTAACGTGCTGAGAATTTCGAGGGTCTGTGCATGGTCTTGTTGTTAGTCTTGTCCAGTTAGTGAGAATGGGGCCTCCCCGAGGGCAGCGCTCACCCTCCATGGAGGCCCCCAGGGAAGCTCCCAGATGCAGCAATGCAGAGGGACAGTAATTGCAACTCCCCATGAGGCACGCAGCCAGCCCTCAAATGTGGAAAGGCTGACCCGTGGGGCGATGGTGCTGGAGCAGCCCCCGCCACCCTGGCTGAGGCCTGAGCAGCCTCAGGCGGAGTGAGAGGCACCCCCGTCCTGAAACCTGGCTCCCCCAGGTCTGTGGCTGGAGGACAAGTCAGTCCCGGTCTCCACTAGGCCAGGTGACCACCTAAGCTGGGAGGAGAGGCAGGGGCATGGGGATTTAGGCTCCTCATTCTACCCACTTACCTTCCCTGGGTCTCAGTTTCTTCATCTGTAAGCTGGAGATGAAGGTTTCCTCCCAAGGGTGTGTGGAGATGAAATGAAACAACATATGTAAAGAGCCTGCCCAATCAATGTGACAGCGTTGGGGATGGCGATGGAGAATAAATTCAGTGAGGGGAAGATGGGGAGTCCCTCCCCACAAAGGTACGGCTTTGTGGGCCCACAAAGGACCTTGTGACAGACTGTCTAATCCAGCCTCTTGGCTTTCAGAAGACCAGAGAGAGAAAGGAACTTGTGGAGGTTGCACAGCAAGTCAGAGGCACAGCTGGGTCTGAGGACTGGGTCTGAGGGCTGGGTCCCAGCCCTTGGAGCACCCACCTTGGGGCTGTGAAGAGAGTCTCCAGCCTCAGCCTCCCTCCAGCCCCCAGACTTCCCACCCACCCCTGCCTCAGGCTCTGAGATTCATGGTTAGGCAGGCCCTGGCTCTAATCAGCTATGCTACTGCTCAGCTACGGGCAGCTCACCTCGCCCCTACCCTGCCTCAGCTTGTTCACCTCTGAAATGGGATTCAGAAGAGAAGCCCACACAGGGTTGTTAGGAGGACCCAGCGGTGACCCAGGGCCCCCTTTACAGCACTGACTATGCGTTCTCTGAGTTAGTGAGGGCCGCACTGAGACCGCGGGGAAGGGCGCGGAAGTCATCTGTCCCCCCCCCCCCCACTCCGCTCACACGTGAGGAGCTCCGAGCACAGCACCCCCTCGGGGAGTAGAGCACGTGTGTGTTCCCTCCCCTTCCTTGCACCCTAAGTCCTAGCCCCTGCCGCCCCCTCCACAATGCCAGGCCAGCCTCCCAGGTGCCCCTTCCTGCTCCTGGAGTCCTTCCTGTTCGCACAGGGCTGCTCTCAGCTCCCCGGGGGCGAGGCTCCAGGCCCGGCACGCAGCTGGGGCTGAATGCAGAAGGAGTGACAGACTGCGTGAGCGAGGACAGCAGGGTGACGGCTTCTGAGTGACACCTGAGATGCCCGTTGATCCCTGCTTCCTGCAGCTGCTGCCAACCACGTCCCAGACTGGGCGCGGGGATGCTGGCTTCCCCGACGTGACGCAGGAGTGGCGTCAGGCAGCAGAAGGGGGCAAGGGTCACCAGCAAGGGGTAGGGCAGATCGCGGGCCACCGGGCCGCTGGGTCCAGTGAAGGGCGCGCGCGGCGAGAGGTGTCCAAAGGTGGAGGGAGGGTCTGGTCAGAACGACCTTCCTGGGACTGACGGTGACCCCTGGTCCAGCCCGGCCCCTGTACAGGCAGGACCGGGTGGTGATCAGCTTGCGCTTGGCTGCGTTTGCATCCTACTGTTTCTTACCTGCTGTGTGTCCTGGCAAGTCAGTTAACTCCTCTGGGCTTCGTTTCCTCATCTGCAAATGGAGGCTATGATACCTACCCCGTAGGATTATTGTGAGAATGGATGGCATTTTGTAGAAAAGGCATTTGTTCACAGTGCCTAGATCACTGAAAGCATTCAGGAAGTGCAAATAGCAATGTTATTATTATATTTATCAGTATAAATGCACAGAGACCATGAGACTGAGTTGAAGCCCCACGGCAGGCAGAAGCCAAGGAGAGACTGGAGACTCCTACTTAGTATCTGTAGCAAGAGACAGCAAAGCATGGGATTATGCATGAGGCACTAGAGCTGGGCTGCCTGGGCTCAAAGATCTGCTCTGCCACTCAAGCTGTTGACTCCAGGCAACCTTCTTAACCTCTCTCTACCTCAGTTTCGCCATCTGTAAAATGGGGATATGATAGTGCACCTGTCTCATAAGGGTGTTGGAAGGATTCAGGAGTTAATATGTGCAAAGGGCATGGGGCGCCTGGGTGGCTCAGTCGGCTGAGCATCAGACTTCAGCTCAGGTCATGATCTCACAGCTCGTGAGTTCGAGCCCCGCATCGGGCTCTGTGCTGACAGCTCAGAGCCTGGAGCCTGCTTCTGATTCTGTGTCCCCCTCTCTCTTTGCTCCTCCCCTGCTCACACTCTGTTGCTCTCTCTCCCTCAAAAATAAACGTTTAAAAAAATTCTTTTAAATATGTGTAAAGGGCATGGAAGAATGTCTGATACCAGAGCAAACACTCTATAAGCTGAGCAGTTAGAGTGCTGTGTGATCTTGAGCAAGTCCCTTTCCTCTCTGGGCCTCTGCTGCATCCCTGTAAAATGAATCATTAGACTAGTTCAGCTGGAGGCTCCTTCTAACTCTGAGATCCATAGTTCTGGGGAGTGGAGGCATGCTATGTTCACATAATGCCCTCTCCCTTCTTCTTTTTATTTTTTTTTAATTTTTTAAGGTCTATTCATTTTTCAGAGACAGAGAGAGATAAAGCATGAGTGGAGAAGGGGCACAGAGAGAAGGAGACACAGAATATAAAGCAGGCTGCAGGGTCTGAACTGTCAGCACAGAGCCCGACGTGGGGCCCGAACTCACCGACCATGAGACCACAACCTGAGCTGAAGTCAGACGCTTAACAGACTGAGCCACCCAGGCACCCCATGCCCTCTCCCTTCTTACCGTCCTTGCACACCTGAGGACAAGACCCCTCCCCGGCTTCTGTTCTCTCTCCCTGTCTCCTTTCCCCTCCTCCAGGATGGCAGCCAAAGGAGAGAGGTGGCCTTAGTGGTGAAGGAAGCGGGGAGGCAGTCACAGCATTGGGATGGTGGGAAGGAGAGGGATAGATTCCTTCCCTCCAACCCTCTGTCCTGTTTCTGCTCACTGGTATCCCAGGGATGGGCCCAGCCCCTGCTCATCTCCAGCTGGGTTGGGGACCTCAGAGGCAGGCCTGGCTTGCCCCTCGGTGAGGAGAGGGGATCCTCAAAGAAGAAGCCCCTCCTTGGCTTGACAGAGCTGGGTAGGACCCGCCTGAGAATGAAGACAGCAGAGGCCAATGAGTCAAGAATGAGTCAATCCCTGGCCTACCGTGTGACCGTGGGCAGCCCTCGTATTCTCTCGGAGGCTGTCTTGAGTTCTGAGCACAGGGTAGACAATGTCTCAGCCCCTCCTGGAGCTGGTGACACAGAGGTCACAACCCAAGGAGGTAAGAGCTCAATGTCCCCCGCCCTCAGAAGCCCCACACAGGTGGTCTTGTGTTGCCCACCTCTCCTACAGCCCTCCCTGCTTGGCAGAGCTTAAGTCACTGCAGGGGAAGGGTGAGAGCAGCTAGAAACCCCAGACGAGGGTGGGGTGAGAGTAGCTGGAAACCCCAGACGAGGAAACAGATCCTATTCTCTGTCACCCCTTCCCTGACCTTCCTTCCCACACGCCTGTGGCCATTGTTGTCCAGACCAATTAGGTCTCACATGGGAACCAAGAGGAGGTAACCCAGCCCTGCACCCTCCCGACACCCTCTGGCCTCCCCAGGGACATTCCCAGGTCTACCTCAGCCAAGCCCTCATTCCCTTCTACTTCCTGGTTGATAGCCCCAGCCCTAATAAATTCATTCCATCCATCCATCCATCCATCCATCCATCCATCCATCCAACCATCCATCCCTTTACTCCATGCACAGCTGTTTTCCAGGCACTGCACTGGAGTCCAAGTGCATATAGGACAAAGCCCTGTCTCTATGGAACCCTAGTCCAGTGCAGGAGACAGACCAAGAGAAGGACAATTTGCTAAGGTGGGATATTGTCATCTCAGGGTCCCAAGAATGGCAGGATCGGGGAATGCTTCTCAGAGGAGATGATGCTCACGGATTCTGAAGACCAAGTACGAGTGCATATAGCAAGTTGGGAAGCAAGAGCCACTGTCAGCCCCACAAGGGCAAGGCCTCTGTTTTGTTCGCCGCTGTGTCCCCAGCGTCTAGAACAGTGTGACACGCAACTGATGCTCAGCAAATGTAAGAAAGGGCAAATGTTTAGGGAGGGCTTCCGGCAGCTCCTAGAGCAGGACCTGCACGTGCGGTTGCAAATCGGACAATGGGGACAGGTCCAACCGAGCCTCTCAGGCCCCACAAAATAGCCCCAGGAATTGGCTCTTCCAATTCCTCCGAAGGCCCTGGAGAGCCACGGGAGGATGGTAAGTGGCGGAGTGAGCCCTCACCACAGCCTCCCTTCCCTTCCCTTCCCTTCCCTTCCCTTCCCTTCCCTTCCCCTGACTCTGATCCAGCGTGTGTTCCTGCAGCTCCCCTTTCCTTCATCCAACAAGTTGATGTCTGCGGATTTGTGGAAGTAAGCACATATCAAGCACTTACCACGAGCCAGATGTTTTGCCGTGAGCTGGAGGTGAATCAGGCCATCCTGCCAGCAATTACCCTTGATCTAGGGTGAGGACTCTTGATCCGGAGTTCATGGAGAGGTTTCAGGGGGTCTGTGAGCCCTTGGAATTGGTGTGTGTGTGTGTGTGTGTGTGTGTGAGAGAGAGAGAGAGAGAGAGAGAGGTGGGAAGAAGGGAGAGAGAGTTCAGAGGTGGGGAGTCCACAGCTTTTAGTAGGTTCTCAAGAATGACCACTTCCCCATATAGGTCAAGACCCACACGTGTGAGGCAGAAAGTTCCTGCCCCTGACATTGCATCTAGACACTTGTAAAAAAGCTCAGGCCCCAGAACTTCCCAATCTTAGCCTAGCCTCGGCTCTGCCAAACCCTCCCCAACCCTAGGTCAGGGGCTGGCCATTCCTGGCAGCAGGCGAGGGCCACCAAGCCCTTCCTGGCTGGTGGTGCCGCTGCCCAGCTGGGCTGTCCCGCCCACCACCCAGGCCCCTGGAGCAACCTCAGCCGTACTATTTTTAGGAGGTTTCTGGGAACACCGTGACTGTCACTGTATCTGGGAAGTCACCACGGGAGAGGGAGCGGGACTCAGGCAGTAAGATCTGAAGGTCAGATCCACACAAGCAAAGGGGCCAGGGGCTCCCTGAGTGAGGCAGCCGGCAAAGGGGCTGAGTCCCGCCTTGCCCACCTCCACCCCTCCCACTCCCTCCTCTCAGAAATGCTCCCTGTTTCTTTTTAATACCCCTTTCCCTCTTCGTTCATGTGCTTAATTTCTTTCATCTGTTCTTGGGCTCCACCAAGAAAGAGGATAGGAGAAAGCGTAGGAGTGACAAGCTCTTGGGTCATTGAGCTCGGCTAAGGGGAGCACTGGGGCCCCAACAGGGCCAGAGGAGGCCCATAAGGCAGGGAGCCCTGGACTAGGCAGGCTGCTCCTCACAGCTCCCCCAGGTGGAAGAGGGCGCCCTGCAGGGGGGCAGAGCTGACCGGTGGCTGGAATCCCCTCAACTGAGCTACCCAACCTGGTAGGGGCAGGTCTTCCCGGAGCCCAGAAGGGGAAGTCAACCTGAAGAACGTACCCAGTGCATCTCCAGCATCACCCAGTGGAGAGGGTGCCCTAAACCCTCAATTGTGCCTCAGTTTCCTCATCTGTAAAACGGGGACAATTCAGAGCTAAACTATAGGACCGATGTGAGAAATGAGTAAGTTAATACATGTAGCATTGCTGGTGATAACCTTGATCCTGGATGGGCAGTGCGTTCACCGTGTTCAATATATTATTAAAAATTAAGAGAGGACCATGCATGCACAGTGAGTGGGTGTCATAAACCCAGGATCGTGGTAAGTCCAACTAACATGGGTCCTTAAGAAAAGCTTCTGAAGTACTTGGCACATGCAGGGTGTTCCCTAAACTCTGGCCATGGTCTCGTTGAGTGACCCAGAAGTCCCCACAAGGGAGAGCCCACTGGCCTCTCCTTGGCTCCTTTTCTTTGCTCTCTATGACACCCCTTTGAAGAAGGAACCCTTGTTCCCCTTTTACTGAGCGGAGATGCAGGCCGAGAGGGCAAGTGCTTTGCCCAAGGTCACGCAGCGAGAATGCAGCAGAGCTGAAATTTGAACTTGGTCTTGAGACTCGGCGCTCTTTCCCAGCAGCCTGGCTTCTTCGGCTCAATGGAAACGGCACCCTGAGGGTCTGTGATGCCCCACAACCCCACGACCCAAGGAGAAGGCCCACCCAACAGCCTGCTAGCCTGAGTCGCCTGCAGCCTCCATTCTGTCACCTGTCTCCTCAAAGCCCATGGGCACAAGTCTGCCCATCCCGGCCCCATGGCCCCACGTGCTACGTGCCCGCAGAGGCAGCCGCTGCTCCCTCCCCCCTTCCAGGCCACTCGCCCCTTTGCTGGAGAGCAAGTGTGTGTTGGGAGTGAGGGGGTAGAGGGCAGAAAGGAGCCTCTCCTAGAGGACCCTTAAGGTCCGGCAACTGGTAGACGTGGACATCCAGAGAAGGACAGAGAATACGTGGGTGGGTGAGGGAGCAGGAGGACCATGACACTGGGCAAGGGGGCAAGACTCTCACCCTCAGAGAAGACCTGGAAGGTCCCTTGGCTGCAAAAGGCAGAGTCAAATGGCCACAAGCATCTGCCCTCCTGGCTTAGCCCACTCCCCAGAGCTGCCCAGCAATGGCCATACTGTCCTGCCCAGGGCCCTGGCGGTGCCCCCGGTGAGGGGCAGCTGGAATGGTGGGAAGTGTCCTGACTGGGCTCTAACTCCTATTGGGCTCTGCGGCTGTTGTGCTGTGTGACCTTGGGCACTTCGCTGCCCTCTCTGAACCACAGTAAAAAAGGAGTCTGTAGGACTGGTTGATCTCTATTCTCCTCCTGGCTCTGCCGTCTGTGTTTGTGATTCTAACCCCATAGACAGGGAGCAAAGGAGAATCCTTTGGATCTTGATTCAAACATTGCCCTTTCAGGCAGGCCTTCCCTAGACCCGTCAGTCTCCTCACACACACACACCTAAAACTGCCCAACACACCCTGTGTTTTTGCTTATTTTTGCCCCATAGCAGCAGTTATCACCTCTAACACACTCTATGTCCTACTTATTTGTGTTTATTTATCATCTCTCCCCAGCACGCCAACGTCAGCCCCGTAGGAGAGTGACAGCCCCAGTGCCCAGTGCCTGGCTGTAGTAGGTGCTCAATAAACATTTGCTGAGGGTGTGACTGGAGGCATGGGTTGCCGAGGAAACCGGTCAGGGACAGGAGGAGAAGGAGGAGGAGGCCGTACATGCCCCCCAGGCATCGAGTAGGAACCGCTGGCTGATTCGTCTGCAGGAAGGGAGGAAGGCACGGGGTCCTGCAGGCTCGGTGCAGGGGCGCGCGTCGGGAGGGCCGTGCAGCGCCTCCGGCAATCTTGTGTGTGCACAAGGAGGGCCCCTCGATGTCTGAGGACCGGGTCCTCCTTCCAGCCCGTGTCCCCCCGCACGGTCTCCGGGCAGAGGCCAGGCCGGGAGGAAGGCGGCCTTCCGCAGCCGGACACAAAGGCATAACAGCCGGCCCTGGGCAAGCTCGTGCCCCGATAAGGTGGGTAAATTTCAAAGGGGCTAATGGGGAAGGGGGTGGGCAGGGCTGCTGATAGCAGGGCCGGGGTGCTGCCAGCGGCCTCCCCCTGCACCTCACGGCCGGCGGCCCAGCCCCACAGCCGGCCAGAGAGCAGAACAGTTTCCGATTGTGCTCTTATCTAGGCCTGCGGTTTTGTAAGGCCCCGCTGGCTCTGCGCTAATGGGGGGAAAGGCGCTCCAGGTGTGGGCGGTGACGCGGCCCCTCCATCCCCACCCCCCGCGGCGGCGGGCCAGGGGGGGAACCTGGCACTCTGGCCGGAGGGACCGGCTGGCGGCTGACGCAAGGCACCCGAGCAGCAAGGGGGCCCCCCCGCAGGGGCCAAGAGCCAGGCTTTGCTTCAGAGCCAGGCCCCAGGCCTCACCACGTCGGCTGCTTCCCTCTCTGTGCCTCAGTTTCCTCACTCAGGTTAAAATGGGCATGCTAATGATAGGGGTGCTACCTCAAAGGGCTCTTAGGGCAATGAAATAAATTAATGCTGTAAAGCAATTGACATGGCACCTGGCTCACAGTAAGTGAGCCCCGGTAAGTGAGGCGCTTGGCAGAGAGGACCCAGGAGATGAAGGGGCCGGGGCTTCGAGGCGCTCAAGTCTGGCTCCATCCACACTGCTTTCCTGGCCTCCTCTCCCTCCGCTGCCTTCTCTTTCCACCGCAGCCACACTGCCCCCTCCCTGTTCCACAAGCCCACAGGGCACAAGCCCACCTCAGGGCCTTTGCTCAAGCTTTGGTGCCTGGCATGCTTACAGATAACCACGGCGCTCATGCCTTCGTCTCCTTCATGTTTTGGCTCGAATCCCGCCTTCTCAAGGGGATCTGCCCTGACCACTGAATTTAATGCTGCTTCCCTCGCCCCACCCGGCGTTCCTGACATCCTTGGTCCTATTTTTCATGGCACTCGTCACCTCCTGGCACACTATATCATTTACTCATTTATTACTTTTACTGTTGGCTCTGTCTTTCCCCTCTGGAGTGTGAACCCAGTGAAACCCACTGCCGTAGCCCAGTGAACCATGCCTAGCCCACTGCGGGCCTACAGCAGGCCACATATTTGTGGAATAAATGGATCAGCGTGGCAGAGACCAGGCCGAGATTGAGGGTGTGCCTTGGGATACCACCCTGCTCTGCCATCACAGGTGCCTGGAACCAGTAGAGAGGGTGTGTGTGTGTGTGTGTGTGTGTGTGTCCTGTGTGCCCCCAGACAGGCTTGCAAGCTTGTTGCTCAGGCTTGGAGGCCACCTCTGGCAAGGGCTCACTCTGGCTTAGTTCACAGGGTCCCTCAGGGGACCCTGAGGCCATGCTAGGGCCCTGGGCGGGGGTGAGGCCTCCTCAGATGGCGTCCTAGGTGTAAATCGGTGCCGGGGGGGGGTGGGGGTAAAGCCGCAGGGAAGGGGGTGGTATACAACTAGACATTCGACCCAGAGAAGACTTGCCTGTCTACTCAGCTCCCCGCTTGGGGGCTTGGGGTCTCCTTCTGAGGGGTCAGTCTAAAAACAAGCAGGAGATGGCGTTAGTGAGGAAGGCCAGGGTCTGGGGAACAAGTCCCAAGCTGGGAAGGCCTTCGGCTCCTCCAACGGAGAGGGTAACGCGCTGTAGCTGACTGCGTTTAATAGGGGTTTGTGAAAGCCATAATCCCACAGATGGCTAGACTGTGGAGGGAGGGGTGCTGGGGGTCATCTGAAGGCAGACACACACCAAGTGGCTGTGGTGACTATTTCTGGCCATCCTGCCCCCGGGCCTGGCATAGAGTAGGTGCTTGAGAAGTGCATGCTGGTCTGAACAGAGCAACATGTCATGGCTCAGGGGTGCCCAAGGGCCACCCCTGGACCCAAGTGGCACCCTAGGTGCTCCGGTCGGTAGAAATGCCAGCTGGCATGTGTGTGGCCCCTGAAGACACAGCGCCACCCGTAGGCTAGTCCTGGTCTCCTTGTCCACCATTTGGCTGCAGCATCGTGTCCTGGAAAGACACCAACAGACCCCGCCTGAATCCTGCCTCAGCCACTTCCTAGCCTCGACTTTGGGGAAGTTCAAGAAGGTTCTGTTCTTCATCTGTGAACCCCACAGGTGCTGGACTCATGACGATTAGAGGACGGGGTGCCTGGGTGGCTCAGCCGGTGAAGCGTCTGACTCCTGATTTCAGCTCAGGTCATGATCTCACGATTCGTGAGTTCGAGTCCCACATCGGGCTCTGCACTGACAGTGTGGAGCCTGCTTGGGATTCTCTCTCTCTCTCTCTCTCTCTCTCTGCCCTTTCTCTGCTCCTTTTCTCTCTCTCTCTCTCTCTCAAAAATAAGTAAACATTGGGGCACCTGGGTGGCTCAGTCGGTTAAGCGTCCGACTTCAGTTCAGGTTACGATCTCGCGGTCCGTGAGTTCGAGCCCCGCGTCGGGCTCTGGGCTGATGGCTCGGAGCCTGGAGCCTGCTTCCGATTCTGTGTCTCCATCTCTCTCTGCCCCTCCCCTGCTCCTTCTCTCTCTCTCTCTCTCTCTCTCTCTCTCTCAAAAATAAGTAAACATTAAAAAAAAAAAAAA